>NW_026038163.1:0-33000 GCF_023373825.1 Bactrocera dorsalis
TTAGTTTGTGGAATTCTTGCAAATTAACTGCCGTTATGGATTTATGTCCACTCGAGTAAGATGAAGAAGGTTAATTAACTTAAATATGTGAATTTAATGATTTGAAGCAACTAACGGGTGATTTTTTTGAGGTTAGGATTTTCATGCATTAGTATTTGACAGATCACGTGGGATTTCAGACATGGTGTCAAAGAGAAAGATGCTCAGTATGCTTTGACATTTCATCATGAATAGACTTACTAACGAGCAACGCTTGCAAATCATTGAATTTTATTACCAAAATCAGTGTTCGGTTCGAAATGTGTTTTATCGACAAATTTTGTTCAGCGATGAGGCTCATTTCTGGTTGAATGGCTACGTAAATAAGCAAAATTGCCGCATTTGGGGTGAAGAGCAACCAGAAGCCGTTCAAGAACTGCCCATGCATCCCGAAAAATGCACTGTTTGGTGTGGTTTGTACGCTGGTGGAATCATTGGACCGTATTTTTTCAAAGATGCTGTTGGACGCAACGTTACGGTGAATGGCGATCGCTATCGTTCGATGCTAACAAACTTTTTGTTGCCAAAAATGGAAAAACTGAACTTGGTTGACATGTGGTTTCAACAAGATGGCGCTACATGCCACACAGCTCGCGATTCTATGGCCATTTTGAGGGAAAACTTCGGACAACAATTCATCTCAAGAAATGGACCCGTAAGTTGGCCACCAAGATCATGCGATTTAACGCCTTTAGACTATTTTTTGTGGGGCTACGTCAAGTCTAAAGTCTACAGAAATAAGCCAGCAACTATTCCAGCTTTGGAAGACAACATTTCCGAAGAAATTCGGGCTATTCCGGCCGAAATGCTCGAAAAAGTTGCCCAAAATTGGACTTTCCGAATGGACCACCTAAGACGCAGCCGCGGTCAACATTTAAATGAAATTATCTTCAAAAAGTAAATGTCATGAACCAATCTAACGTTTCAAATAAAGAACCGATGAGATTTTGCAAATTTTATGCGTTTTTTTTTTTAAAAAAGTTATCAAGCTCTTAAAAAATCACCCTTTACTATAGATTGATGAATGTGTTTATACAAGAAAATCGTCGTTGTACTTAAACATAAGGTTGTGGAATTCTTGCAAATTCACTGCCGTTATGGATTTGTGTCCACTTCAGTGAGATGAAGAAGGTTAATTAACTTAAATATGTGAATTTAATGATTTGAAGCAACTCATTATCGATTGATTAAAGTGTATATACAAGAAAATCGTCGTGGTACTTAAATATTAGGTCGTGGAATTCTTGCAAATTAACTGCCGTTATGGATTTATGTCCACTTCAGTGAAATGAAGAAGGTTAATTAACTTAAATATGTGAATTTAATGATTTGAAGCAACTCATTATCGATTGATAAATGTGTTTATACAAGAAAATCGTCGTTGTACTTAAATATTAGGTTGTGGAATTCTTGCAAATTAACTGCCGTTATGGATTTATGTCCACTTCAGTGCGATGAAGAAGGTTAATTAACTTAAATATGTGAATTTAATGATTTGAAGCAACTTATTATCGATTGATAAATGTGTTTATACAAGAAAATCGTCGTTGTACTTAAACATAAGGTTGTGGAATTCTTGCAAATTCACTGCCGTTATGGATTTATGTCCACTTCAGTGAGATGAAGAAGGTTAATTAACTTAAATATGTGAATTTAATGATTTGAAGCAACTCATTATCGATTGATAAATGTGTTTATACAAGAAAATCGACTTTATACTTAAATATTAGGTTGTGGAATTCTTGCAAATTCACTGCCGTTATGGATTTATGTCCACTTCAGTGAGATGAAGAAGGTTAATTAACTTAAATATGTGAATTTAATGATTTGAAGCAACTCATTATCGATTGATAAATGTGTTTATACAAGAAAATCGTCGTTGTACTTAAATATTAGGTTGTGGAATTCTTGCAAATTAACTGCCGTTATGGATTTATGTCCACTTCAGTGAGATGAAGAAGGCTAATTAACTTAAATATGTGAATTTAATGATTTGAAGCAACTCATTATCGACTGATAAATGTGTTTATTACAAGAAAATCGACTTTATACTTAAATATTAGGTTGTGGAATTCTTGCAAATTCACTGCCGTTATGGATTTATGTCCACTTCAGTGCGATGAAGAAGGTTAATTAACTTAAATATGTGAATTTAATGATTTGAAGCAACTCATTATCGATTGATAAATGTGTATATACAAGAAAATCGTCGTTGTACTTAAATATTAGGTTGTGGAATTCTTGCAAATTAACTGCCGTTATGGATTTATGTCCACTTCAGTGAGATGAAGAAGGTTAATTAACTTAAATATGTGAATTTAATGATTTGAAGCAACTCATTATCGATTGATAAATGTGTTTATACAAGAAAATCGACTTTATACTTAAACATAAGGTTGTGGAATTCTTGCAAATTCACTGCCGTTATGGATTTATGTCCACTTCAGTGAGATGAAGAAGGTTAATTAACTTAAATATGTGAATTTAATGATTTGAAGCAACTCATTATCGATTGATAAATGTGTATATACAAGAAAATCGTCGTTGTACTTAAATATTAGGTTGTGGAATTCTTGCAAATTAACTGCCGTTATGGATTTATGTCCACTTCAGTGAGATGAAGAAGGTTAATTAACTTAAATATGTGAATTTAATGATTTGAAGCAACTCATTATCGATTGATAAATGTGTTTATACAAGAAAATCGACTTTATACTTAAATATTAGGTTGTGGAATTCTTGCAAATTCACTGCCGTTATGGATTTATGTCCACTTCAGTGAGATGAAGAAGGTTAATTAACTTAAATATGTGAATTTAATGATTTGAAGCAACTCATTATCGACTGATAAATGTGTTTATACAAGAAAATCGACTTTATACTTAAACATAAGGTTGTGGAATTCTTGCAAATTCACTGCCGTTATGGATTTATGTCCACTTCAGTGAGATGAAGAAGGTTAATTAACTTAAATATGTGAATTTTATGATTTGAAGCAACTCATTATCGATTGATAAATGTGTTTATACAAGAAAATCGTCGTTGTACTTAAACATAAGGTTGTGGAATTCTTGCAAATTAACTGCCGTTATGGATTTATGTCCACTTCAGTGAGATGAAGAAGGTTAATTAACTTAAATATGTGAATTTAATGATTTGAAGCAACTCATTATCGATTGATAAATGTGTATATACAAGAAAATCGACTTTATACTTAAACATAAGGTTGTGGAATTCTTGCAAATTCACTGCCGTTATGGATTTATGTCCACTTCAGTGAGATGAAGAAGGTTAATTAACTTAAATATGTGAATTTAATGATTTGAAGCAACTCATTATCGATTGATAAATGTGTATATACAAGAAAATCGACTTTATACTTAAATATTAGGTTGTGGAATTCTTGCAAATTAACTGCCGTTATGGATTTATGTCCACTTCAGTGCGATGAAGAAGGTTAATTAACTTAAATATGTGAATTTAATGATTTGAAGCAACTCATTATCGATTGATAAATGTGTATATACAAGAAAATCGACTTTATACTTAAATATAAGATAACGGAATTCTTCCAAATTCACTGCCGTTATGGCTTTATGTCCACTTCAGTGAGATGAAGAAGGTTAATTAACTTAAATATGTGAATTTAATGATTTGAAGCAACTCATTATCGATTGATAAATGTGTTTATACAAGAAAATCGTCGTTGTACTTAAACATAAGGTTGTGGAATTCTTGCAAATTCACTGCCGTTATGGATTTATGTCCACTTCAGTGAGATGAAGAAGGTTAATTAACTTAAATATGTGAATTTAATGATTTGAAGCAACTCATTATCGATTGATAAATGTGTTTATACAAGAAAATCGACTTTATACTTAAATATAAGGTTGTGGAATTCTTGCAAATTCACTGCCGTTATGGATTTATGTCCACTTCAGTGAGATGAAGAAGGTTAATTAACTTAAATATGTGAATTTAATGATTTGAAGCAACTCATTATCGATTGATAAATGTGTATATACAAGAAAATCGTCGTTGTACTTAAATATAAGGTTGTGGAATTCTTGCAAATTAACTGCCGTTATGGATTTATGTCCACTTCAGTGAGATGAAGAAGGTTAATTAACTTAAATATGTGAATTTAATGATTTGAAGCAACTCATTATCGATTGATAAATGTGTTTATACAAGAAAATCGTCGTTGTACTTAAACATAAGGTTGTGGAATTCTTGCAAATTCACTGCCGTTATGGATTTATGTCCACTTCAGTGAGATGAAGAAGGTTAATTAACTTAAATATGTGAATTTAATGATTTGAAGCAACTCATTATCGACTGATAAATGTGTTTATACAAGAAAATCGACTTTATACTTAAACATAAGGTTGTGGAATTCTTGCAAATTCACTGCCGTTATGGATTTATGTCCACTTCAGTGAGATGAAGAAGGTTAATTAACTTAAATATGTGAATTTAATGATTTGAAGCAACTCATTATCGATTGATAAATGTGTTTATACAAGAAAATCGACTTTATACTTAAACATAAGGTTGTGGAATTCTTGCAAATTCACTGCCGTTATGGATTTATGTCCACTTCAGTGCGATGAAGAAGGTTAATTAACTTAAATATGTGAATTTAATGATTTGAAGCAACTCATTATCGATTGATAAATGTGTATATACAAGAAAATCGTCGTTGTACTTAAACATAAGGTTGTGGAATTCTTGCAAATTCACTGCCGTTATGGATTTATGTCCACTTCAGTGAGATGAAGAAGGTTAATTAACTTAAATATGTGAATTTAATGATTTGAAGCAACTCATTATCGATTGATAAATGTGTTTATACAAGAAAATCGTCGTTGTACTTAAATATAAGGTTGTGGAATTCTTGCAAATTCACTGCCGTTATGGATTTATGTCCACTTCAGTGCGATGAAGAAGGTTAATTAACTTAAATATGTGAATTTAATGATTTGAAGCAACTCATTATCGATTGATAAATGTGTTTATACAAGAAAATCGACTTTATACTTAAACATAAGGTTGTGGAATTCTTGCAAATTCACTGCCGTTATGGATTTATGTCCACTTCAGTGCGATGAAGAAGGTTAATTAACTTAAATATGTGAATTTAATGATTTGAAGCAACTCATTATCGATTGATAAATGTGTATATACAAGAAAATCGACTTTATACTTAAACATAAGGTTGTGGAATTCTTGCAAATTCACTGCCGTTATGGATTTATGTCCACTTCAGTGCGATGAAGAAGGTTAATTAACTTAAATATGTGAATTTAATGATTTGAAGCAACTCATTATCGACTGATAAATGTGTTTATACAAGAAAATCGACTTTATACTTAAACATAAGGTTGTGGAATTCTTGCAAATTCACTGCCGTTATGGATTTATGTCCACTTCAGTGCGATGAAGAAGGTTAATTAACTTAAATATGTGAATTTAATGATTTGAAGCAACTTATTATCGATTGATAAATGTGTTTATACAAGAAAATCGACTTATCGAAGAAGGTTAATTAACTTAAATATGTGAATTTAATGATTTGAAGCAACTCATTATCGATTGATAAATGTGTATATACAAGAAAATCGTGGTTGTACTTAAACATAAGTTTGTGGAATTCTTGCAAATTCACTGCCGTTATGGATTTATGTCCACTTCAGTGAGATGAAGAAGGTTAATTAACTTAAATATGTGAATTTAATGATTTGAAGCAACTTATTATCGACTGGTAAATATGTTTATACAAGAAAATCGTCGTTGTACTTAAATATTAGGTTGTGGAATTCTTGCAAATTCACTGCCGTTATGGATTTATGTCCACTTCAGTGAGATGAAGAAGGTTAATTAACTTAAATATGTGAATTTAATGATTTGAAGCAACTCATTATCGACTGATAAATGTGTATATACAAGAAAATCGACTTTATACTTAAACATAAGGTTGTGGAATTCTTGCAAATTCACTGCCGTTATGGATTTATGTCCACTCCAGTGCGATGAAGAAGGTTAATTAACTTAAATATGTGAATTTAATGATTTGAAGCAACTCATTATCGGTTGATAAATGTGTATATACAAGAAAATCGTCGTTGTACTGAAATATTACGTTGTGGAATTCTTGCAAATTAACTGCCGTTATGGATTTATGTCCACTTCAGTGAGATGAAGAAGGCTAATTAACTTAAATAACGGGTGATTTTTTTGAGGTTAGGATTTTCATGCATTAGTATTTGACAGATCACGTGGGATTTCAGACATGGTGTCAAAGAGAAAGATGCTCAGTATGCTTTGACATTTCATCATGAATAGACTTACTAACGAGCAACGCTTGCAAATCATTGAATTTTATTACCAAAATCAGTGTTCGGTTCGAAATGTGTTTTATCGACAAATTTTGTTCAGCGATGAGGCTCATTTCTGGTTGAATGGCTACGTAAATAAGCAAAATTGCCGCATTTGGGGTGAAGAGCAACCAGAAGCCGTTCAAGAACTGCCCATGCATCCCGAAAAATGCACTGTTTGGTGTGGTTTGTACGCTGGTGGAATCATTGGACCGTATTTTTTCAAAGATGCTGTTGGACGCAACGTTACGGTGAATGGCGATCGCTATCGTTCGATGCTAACAAACTTTTTGTTGCCAAAAATGGAAGAACTGAACTTGGTTGACATGTGGTTTCAACAAGATGGCGCTACATGCCACACAGCTCGCGATTCTATGGCCATTTTGAGGGAAAACTTCGGACAACAATTCATCTCAAGAAATGGACCCGTAAGTTGGCCACCAAGATCATGCGATTTAACGCCTTTAGACTATTTTTTGTGGGGCTACGTCAAGTCTAAAGTCTACAGAAATAAGCCAGCAACTATTCCAGCTTTGGAAGACAACATTTCCGAAGAAATTCGGGCTATTCCGGCCGAAATGCTCGAAAAAGTTGCCCAAAATTGGACTTTCCGAATGGACCACCTAAGACGCAGCCGCGGTCAACATTTAAATGAAATTATCTTCAAAAAGTAAATGTCATGAACCAATCTAACGTTTCAAATAAAGAACCGATGAGATTTTGCAAATTTTATGCGTTTTTTTTTTTAAAAAAGTTATCAAGCTCTTAAAAAATCACCCTATACAAGAAAATCGTCGTTGTACTTAAACATAAGGTTGTGGAATTCTTGCAAATTAACTGCCGTTATGGATTTATGTCCACTTCAGTGAGATGAAGAAGGTTAATTAACTTAAATATGTGAATTTAATGATTTGAAGCAACTCATTATCGATTGATAAATGTGTATATACAAGAAAATCGACTTTATACTTAAATATAAGGTTGTGGAATTCTTGCAAATTCACTGCCGTTATGGATTTATGTCCACTTCAGTGAGATGAAGAAGGTTAATTAACTTAAATATGTGAATTTAATGATTTGAAGCAACTCATTATCGATTGATAAATGTGTATATACAAGAAAATCGACTTTATACTTAAATATAAGGTTGTGGAATTCTTGCAAATTCACTGCCGTTATGGATTTATGTCCACTTCAGTGAGATGAAGAAGGTTAATTAACTTAAATATGTGAATTTAATGATTTGAAGCAACTCATTATCGACTGATAAATGTGTTTATACAAGAAAATCGACTTTATACTTAAACATAAGGTTGTGGAATTCTTGCAAATTCACTGCCGTTATGGATTTATGTCCACTTCAGTGAGATGAAGAAGGTTAATTAACTTAAATATGTGAATTTAATGATTTGAAGCAACTCATTATCGATTGATAAATGTGTTTATACAAGAAAATCGACTTTATACTTAAATATAAGGTTGTGGAATTCTTGCAAATTAACTGCCGTTATGGATTTATGTCCACTTCAGTGAGATGAAGAAGGTTAATTAACTTAAATATGTGAATTTAATGATTTGAAGCAACTCATTATCGATTGATAAATGTGTATATACAAGAAAAACGTCTTTATACTTAAATATAAGGTTTTGGAACTCTTGCAAATTCACTGCCGTTATGGCTTTATGTCCACTCAAGTGAGATGAAGAAGGTTAGTCAACTTAAATATGTGAATTTAATGATTTAAAGCAACTCATTATCGATTGATAAATGTGTATATACAAGAACATCGACTTTATACTTAAATATAAGGTTGTGGAATTCTTGCAAATTCACTGCCGTTATGGATTTATATCCTCTTCAGTGAGATGAAGAAGGTTAGTTAACTTAAATATGTGAATTTAATGATTTGAAGCATCTCATTATCGATTGATAAATGTGTTTATACAAGAAAATCGTCCTTGTACTTAAATATAAGGTTTTGGAACTCTTGCAAATTCACTGCCGTTATGGATTTATGTCCACTTCAGTGCGATGAAGAAGGTTAATTAACTTAAATATGTGAATTTAATGATTTGAAGCAACTCATTATCGATTGATAAATGTGTATATACAAGACAATCGACTTTATGCTTAAACATAAGGTTGTGGAATTCTTGCAAATTCACTGCCGTTATGGATTTATATCCACTTCAGTGAGATGAAGAAGGTTAGTTAACTTAAATATGTGAATTTAATGATTTGAAGCATCTCATTATCGATTGATAAATGTGTTTATACAAGAAAATCGTCCTTGTACTTAAATATAAGGTTGTGGAATTCTTGCAAATTCACTGCCGTTATGGATTTATGTCCACTTCAGTGAGATAAAGAAGGTTAATTAACTTAAATATGTGAATTTAATAATTTGAAGCAACTCATTATCGATTGATAAATGTGTATATACAAGAAAATCGACTTTATACTTAAACATAAGGTTGTGGAATTCTTGCAAATTCACTGCCGTTATGGCTTTATGTCCACTTCAGTGAGATGAAGAAGGTTAATTAACTTAAATATGTGAATTTAATGATTTGAAGCAACTCATTATCGATTGATAAATGTGTATATACAAGAAAATCGACTTTATACTTAAATATAAGGTTGTGGAATTCTTGCAAATTCACTGCCGTTATGGCTTTATGTCCACTTCAGTGCGATGAAGAAGGTTAATTAATTTAAATATGTGAATTTAATGATTTGAAGCAACTTACTGGACTGATGAATGTGTTTATACAAGAAAATCGATGAAGAAGGTTAATTAACTTAAATATGTGAATTTAATGATTTGAAGCAACTTATTATCGACTGATAAATGTGTTTATACAAGAAAATCGTCGTTGTACTTAAATATTAGGTTGTGGAATTCTTGCAAATTAACTGCCGTTATGGATTTATGTCCACATCAGTGAGATGAAGAAGGTTAATTAACTTAAATATGTGAATTTAATGATTTGAAGCAACTCATTATCGATTGATAAATGTGTATATACAAGAAAATCGACTTTATACTTAAACATAAGGTTGTGGAATTCTTGCAAATTCACTGCCGTTATGGATTTATGTCCACTTCAGTGAGATGAAGAAGGTTAATTAACTTAAATATGTGAATTTAATGATTTGAAGCAACTCATTATCGATTGATAAATGTGTTTATACAAGAAAATCGACTTTATACTTAAATATTAGGTTGTGGAATTCTTGCAAATTCACTGCCGTTATGGATTTATGTCCACTTCAGTGAGATGAAGAAGGTTAATTAACTTAAATATGTGAATTTAATGATTTGAAGCAACTCATTATCGATTGATAAATGTGTATATACAAGAAAATCGACTTTATACTTAAACATAAGGTTGTGGAATTCTTGCAAATTCACTGCCGTTATGGCTTTATGTCCACTTCAGTGAGATGAAGAAGGTTAATTAACTTAAATATGTGAATTTAATGATTTGAAGCAACTCATTATCGATTGATAAATGTGTATATACAAGAAAATCGACTTTATACTTAAATATAAGGTTGTGGAATTCTTGCAAATTCACTGCCGTTATGGCTTTATGTCCACTTCAGTGAGATGAAGAAGGTTAATTAACTTAAATATGTGAATTTAATGATTTGAAGCAACTCATTATCGATTGATAAATGTGTATATACAAGAAAATCGACTTTATACTTAAATATAAGGTTGTGGAATTCTTGCAAATTCACTGCCGTTATGGCTTTATGTCCACTTCAGTGAGATGAAGAAGGTTAATTAACTTAAATATGTGAATTTAATGATTTGAAGCAACTCATTATCGATTGATAAATGTGTTTATACAAGAAAATCGACTTTATACTTAAACATAAGGTTGTGGAATTCTTGCAAATTCACTGCCGTTATGGCTTTATGTCCACTTCAGTGAGATGAAGAAGGTTAATTAACTTAAATATGTGAATTTAATGATTTGAAGCAACTCATTATCGATTGATAAATGTGTATATACAAGAAAATCGACTTTATACTTAAACATAAGGTTGTGGAATTCTTGCAAATTCACTGCCGTTATGGATTTATGTCCACTTCAGTGAGATGAAGAAGGTTAATTAACTTAAATATGTGAATTTAATGATTTGAAGCAACTCATTATCGACTGATAAATGTGTTTATACAAGAAAATCGACTTTATACTTAAACATAAGGTTGTGGAATTCTTGCAAATTCACTGCCGTTATGGATTTATGTCCACTTCAGTGAGATGAAGAAGGTTAATTAACTTAAATATGTGAATTTAATGATTTGAAGCAACTCATTATCGATTGATAAATGTGTATATACAAGAAAATCGACTTTATACTTAAATATAAGGTTGTGGAATTCTTGCAAATTCACTGCCGTTATGGATTTATGTCCACTTCAGTGAGATGAAGAAGGTTAATTAACTTAAATATGTGAATTTAATGATTTGAAGCAACTCATTATCGATTGATAAATGTGTATATACAAGAAAATCGACTTTATACTTAAATATAAGGTTGTGGAATTCTTGCAAATTCACTGCCGTTATGGCTTTATGTCCACTTCAGTGAGATGAAGAAGGTTAATTAACTTAAATATGTGAATTTAATGATTTGAAGCAACTCATTATCGATTGATAAATGTGTTTATACAAGAAAATCGACTTTATACTTAAATATTAGGTTGTGGAATTCTTGCAAATTCACTGCCGTTATGGCTTTATGTCCACTTCAGTGAGATGAAGAAGGTTAATTAACTTAAATATGTGAATTTAATGATTTGAAGCAACTCATTATCGACTGATAAATGTGTTTATACAAGAAAATCGACTTTATACTTAAACATAAGGTTGTGGAATTCTTGCAAATTCACTGCCGTTATGGCTTTATGTCCACTTCAGTGAGATGAAGAAGGTTATTTAACTTAAATATGTGAATTTAATGATTTGAAGCAACTCATTATCGATTGATAAATGTGTTTATACAAGAAAATCGACTTTATACTTAAACATAAGGTTGTGGAATTCTTGCAAATTCACTGCCGTTATGGATTTATGTCCACTTCAGTGAGATGAAGAAGGTTAATTAACTTAAATATGTGAATTTAATGATTTGAAGCAACTCATTATCGACTGATAAATGTGTTTATACAAGAAAATCGTCGTTGCTTTTAAACATAAAGGTTGTGGAATTCTTGCAAATTCACTGCCGTTATGGATTTATGTCCACTTCAGTGAGATGAAGAAGGTTAATTAACTTAAATATGTGAATTAAATGATTTGAAGCAACTCATTATCGACTGATAAATGTGTATATACAAGAAAATCGACTTTATACTTAAAAATAAGGTTGTGGAATTCTTGCAAATTCACTGCCGTTATGGATTTATGTCCACTTCAGTGAGATGAAGAAGGTTAATTAACTTAAATATGTGAATTTAATGATTTGAAGCAACTCATTATCGATTGATAAATGTGTTTATACAAGAAAATCGACTTTATACTTAAACATAAGGTTGTGGAATTCTTGCAAATTCACTGCCGTTATGGATTTATGTCCACTTCAGTGAGATGAAGAAGGTTAATTAACTTAAATATGTGAATTTAATGATTTGAAGCAACTCATTATCGACTGATAAATGTGTTTATACAAGAAAATCGTCGTTGTACTTAAACTACAGGTTGTGGAATTCTTGCAAATTAACTGCTGTTATGGATTTATGTCCACTTCAGTGAGATGAAGAAGGTTAATTAACTTAAATATGTGAATTTAATGATTTGAAGCAACTCATTATCGATTGATAAATGTGTATATACAAGAAAATCGACTTTATACTTAAATATAAGGTTGTGGAATTCTTGCAAATTCACTGCCGTTATGGCTTTATGTCCACCTCAGTGAGATGAAGAAGGTTAATTGACTTAAATATGTGAATTTAATGATTTGAAGCATCTCATTATCGACTGATAAATGTGTTTTCACAAAAAAATCGACTTTATACTTAAATATAAGATAACGGAATTCTTCCAAATTCACTGCCGTTATGGCTTTATGTCCACTTCAGTGAGATGAAGAAGGTTAATTAACTTAAATATGTGAATTTAATGATTTGAAGCAACTCATTATCGATTGATAAATGTGTATATACAAGAAAATCGACTTTATACTTAAACATAAGGTTGTGGAATTCTTGCAAATTCACTGCCGTTATGGATTTATGTCCACTTCAGTGAGATGAAGAAGGTTAATTAACTTAAATATGTGAATTTAATGATTTGAAGCAACTCATTATCGATTGATAAATGTGTTTATACAAGAAAATCGACTTTATACTTAAACATAAGGTTGTGGAATTCTTGCAAATTCACTGCCGTTATGGCTTTATGTCCACTTCAGTGAGATGAAGAAGGTTAATTAACTTAAATATGTGAATTTAATGATTTGAAGCAACTCATTATCGATTGATAAATGTGTATATACAAGAAAATCGACTTTATACTTAAATATTAGGTTGTGGAATTCTTGCAAATTCACTGCCGTTATGGCTTTATGTCCACTTCAGTGAGATGAAGAAGGTTAATTAACTTAAATATGTGAATTTAATGATTTGAAGCAACTCATTATCGATTGATAAATGTGTTTATACAAGAAAATCGACTTTATACTTAAACATAAGGTTGTGGAATTCTTGCAAATTCACTGCCGTTATGGATTTATGTCCACTTCAGTGAGATGAAGAAGGTTAATTAACTTAAATATGTGAATTTAATGATTTGAAGCAACTCATTATCGATTGATAAATGTGTATATACAAGAAAATCGACTTTATACTTTAATATTAGGTTGTGGAATTCTTGCAAATTAACTGCCGTTATGGCTTTATGTCCACTTCAGTGAGATGAAGAAGGTTAATTAACTTAAATATGTGAATTTAATGATTTGAAGCAACTCATTATCGATTGATAAATGTGTATATACAAGAAAATCGACTTTATACTTAAACATAAGGTTGTGGAATTCTTGCAAATTCACTGCCGTTATGGATTTATGTCCACTTCAGTGAGATGAAGAAGGTTAATTAACTTAAATATGTGAATTTAATGATTTGAAGCAACTCATTATCGATTGATAAATGTGTTTATACAAGAAAATCGTCGTTTAACTTAAATATTAGGTTGTGGAATTCTTGCAAATTCACTGCCGTTATGGATTTATGTCCACTTCAGTGAGATGAAGAAGGTTAATTAACTTAAATATGTGAATTTAATGATTTGAAGCAACTCATTATCGATTGATAAATGTGTATATACAAGAAAATCGACTTTATACTTAAATATAAGGTTATGGAATTCTTGCAGATTCACTCCCGTTATGGCTTTATGTCCACTTCAGTGAGATGAAGAAGGTTAATTAACTTAAATATGTGAATTTAATGATTTGAAGCAACTCATTATCGATTGATAAATGTGTTTATACAAGAAAATCGACTTTATACTTAAACATAAGGTTGTGGAATTCTTGCAAATTCACTGCCGTTATGGATTTATGTCCACTTCAGTGCGATGAAGAAGGTTAATTAACTTAAATATGTGAATTTAATGATTTGAAGCAACTCATTATCGATTGATAAATGTGTTTATACAAGAAAATCGTCGTTGTACTTAAACATAAGGTTGTGGAATTCTTGCAAATTCACTGCCGTTATGGATTTATGTCCACTTCAGTGAGATGAAGAAGGTTAATTAACTTAAATATGTGAATTTAATGATTTGAAGCAACTCATTATCGACTGATAAATGTGTTTATACAAGAAAATCGACTTTATAAACATAAGGTTGTGGAATTCTTGCAAATTAACTGCCGTTATGGATTTATGTCCACTTCAGTGCGATGAAGAAGGTTAATTAACTTAAATATGTGAATTTTATGATTTGAAGCATCTCATTATCGATTGATTAATGTCTATATACAAGAAAATCGACTTTTAAACATAAGGTTGTGGAATTCTTCCAAATTCACTGCCGTTATGGCTTTATGTCCACTCCAGTGAGATGAAGAAGGTTAATTAACTTAAATATGTGAATTTAATGATTTGAAGCAACTCATTATCGATTGATAAATGTGTTTATACAAGAAAATCGACTTTATACTTAAACATAAGGTTGTGGAATTCTTGCAAATTCACTGCCGTTATGGATTTATGTCCACTTCAGTGAGATGAAGAAGGTTAATTAACTTAAATATGTGAATTTAATGATTTGAAGCAACTCATTATCGATTGATAAATGTGTTTATACAAGAAAATCGACTTTATACTTAAATATGAGGTTGTGGAATTCTTGCAAATTCACTGCCGTTATGGATTTATGTCCACTTCAGTGAGATGAAGAAGGTTAATTAACTTAAATATGTGAATTTAATGATTTGAAGCAACTCATTATCGATTGATAAATGTGTATATACAAGAAAATCGACTTTATACTTAAATATTAGGTTGTGGAATTCTTGCAAATTAACTGCCGTTATGGCTTTATGTCCACTTCAGTGAGATGAAGAAGGTTAATTAACTTAAATATGTGAATTTAATGATTTGAAGCAACTCATTATCGATTGATAAATGTGTTTATACAAGAAAATCGACTTTATACTTAAACATAAGGTTGTGGAATTCTTGCAAATTCACTGCCGTTATGGCTTTATGTCCACTTCAGTGAGATGAAGAAGGTTAATTAACTTAAATATGTGAATTTAATGATTTGAAGCAACTCATTATCGATTGATAAATGTGTATATACAAGAAAATCGACTTTATACTTAAACATAAGGTTGTGGAATTCTTGCAAATTCACTGCCGTTATGGCTTTATGTCCACTTCAGTGAGATGAAGAAGGTTAATTAACTTAAATATGTGAATTTAATGATTTGAAGCAACTCATTATCGATTGATAAATGTGTTTATACAAGAAAATCAACTTTATACTTAATTATGAGGTTGTGGAATTCTTGCAAATTCACTGCCGTTATGGATTTATGTCCACTTCAGTGAGATGAAGAAGGTTAATTAACTTAAATATGTGAATTTAATGATTTGAAGCAACTCATTATCGATTGATAAATGTGTATATACAAGAAAATCGACTTTATACTTAAACATAAGGTTGTGGAATTCTTGCAAATTCACTGCCGTTATGGCTTTATGTCCACTTCAGTGAGATGAAGAAGGTTAATTAACTTAAATATGTGAATTTAATGATTTGAAGCAACTCATTATCGATTGATAAATGTGTATATACAAGAAAATCGACTTTATACTTAACCATAAGGTTGTGGAATTCTTGCAAATTCACTGCCGTTATGGCTTTATGTCCACTTCAGTGAGATGAAGAAGGTTAATTAACTTAAATATGTGAATTTAATGATTTGAAGCAACTCATTATCGATTGATAAATGTGTATATACAAGAAAATCGACTTTATGCTTAAACATAAGGTTGTGGAATTCTTGCAAATTCACTGCCGTTATGGATTTATATCCACACCAGTGAGATGAAGAAGGTTAATTAACTTAAATATGTGAATTTAATGATTTGAAGCAACTCATTATCGATTGATAAATGTGTTTATACAAGAAAATCGACTTTATACTTAAATATAAGGTTGTGGAATTCTTGCAAATTCACTGCCGTTATGGATTTATGTCCACTTCAGTGAGATGAAGAAGGTTAATTAACTTAAATATGTGAATTTAATGATTTGAAGCAACTCATTATCGACTGATAAATGTGTTTATACAAGAAAATCGACTTTATACTTAAATATTAGGTTGTGGAATTCTTGCAAATTCACTGCCGTTATGGATTTATGTCCACTTCAGTGAGATGAAGAAGGTTAATTAACTTAAATATGTGAATTTAATGATTTGAAGCAACTCATTATCGATTGATAAATGTGTATATACAAGAAACTCGACTTTATACTTAAATATTAGGTTGTGGAATTCTTGCAAATAAACTGCCGTTATGGCTTTATGTCCACTTCAGTGAGATGAAGAAGGTTATTTAAATTAAATATAAGAATTTAATGATTTGAAGCAACTCATTATCGATTGATAAATGTGTTTATACCAGAAAATCGTCGTGGTACTTAAACATAAGGTTGTGGAATTCTTGCAAATTCACTGCCGTTATGGATTTATGTCCACTTCAGTGAGATGAAGAAGGTTAATTAACTTAAATATGTGAATTTAATGATTTGAAGCAACTCATTATCGACTGATAAATGTGTATATACAAGAAAATCGACTTTATACTTAAACATAAGGTTGTGGAATTCTTGCAAATTCACTGCCGTTATGGCTTTATGTCCACTTCAGTGAGATGAAGAAGGTTAATTAACTTAAATATGTGAATTTAATGATTTGAAGCAACTCATTATCGATTGATAAATGTGTTTATACAAGAAAATCGACTTTATACTTAAATATTAGGTTGTGGAATTCTTGCAAATTAACTGCCGTTATGGCTTTATGTCCACTTCAGTGAGATGAAGAAGGTTAATTAACTTAAATATGTGAATTTAATGATTTGAAGCAACTCATTATCGATTGATAAATGTGTATATACAAGAAAATCGACTTTATACTTAAATATTAGGTTATGGAATTCTTGCAAATTCACTCCCGTTATGGCTTTATGTCCACTTCAGTGAGATGAAGAAGGTTAATTAACTTAAATATGTGAATTTAATGATTTGAAGCAACTCATTATCGATTGATAAATGTGTTTATACAAGAAAATCGTCGTTGTACTTAAACATAAGGTTGTGGAATTCTTGCAAATTCACTGCCGTTATGGCTTTATGTCCACTTCAGTGAGATGAAGAAGGTTAATTAACTTAAATATGTGAATTTAATGATTTGAAGCAACTCATTATCGATTGATAAATGTGTTTATACAAGAAAATCGACTTTATACTTAAACATAAGGTTGTGGAATTCTTGCAAATTCACTGCCGTTATGGATTTATGTCCACTTCAGTGCGATGAAGAAGGTTAATTAACTTAAATATGTGAATTTAATGATTTGAAGCAACTCATTATCGATTGATAAATGTGTTTATACAAGAAAATCGTCGTTGTACTTAAATATAAGGGTGTGGAATTCTTGCAAATTCACTGCCGTTATGGATTTATGTCCACTTCAGTGCGATGAAGAAGGTTAATTAACTTAAATATGTGAATTTAATGATTTGAAGCAACTCATTATCGATTGATAAATGTGTATATACAAGAAAATCGACTTTATACTTAAATATAAGGTTATGGAATTCTTGCAGATTCACTCCCGTTATGGCTTTATGTCCACTTCAGTGAGATGAAGAAGGTTAATTAACTTAAATATGTGAATTTAATGATTTGAAGCAACTCATTATCGACTGATAAATGTGTTTATACAAGAAAATCGACTTTATACTTAAACATAAGGTTGTGGAATTCTTGCAAATTCACTGCCGTTATGGATTTATGTCCACTTCAGTGAGATGAAGAAGGTTAATTAACTTAAATATGTGAATTTAATGATTTGAAGCAACTCATTATCGATTGATAAATGTGTTTATACAAGAAAATCGTCGTTGTACTTAAACATAAGGTTGTGGAATTCTTGCAAATTCACTGCCGTTATGGATTTATGTCCACTTCAGTGAGATGAAGAAGGTTAATTAACTTAAATATGTGAATTTAATGATTTGAAGCAACTTATTATCGACTGATAAATGTGTATATACAAGAAAATCGACTTTATAAACATAAGGTTGTGGAATTCTTCCAAATTCACTGCCGTTATGGATTTATGTCCACTCCAGTGCGATGAAGAAGGTTAATTAACTTAAATATGTGAATTTAATGATTTGAAGCAACTCATTATCGATTGATAAATGTGTATATACAAGAAAATCGACTTTATTATATATAAGGTTGTGGAATTCTTGCAAATTCACTGCCGTTATGGCTTTATGTCCACTTCAGTGAGATGAAGAAGGTTAATTAACTTAAATATGTGAATTTAATGATTTGAAGCAACTCATTATCGATTGATAAATGTGTATATACAAGAAAATCGTCGTTGTACTTAAACATAAGGTTGTGGAATTCTTGCAAATTCACTGCCGTTATGGATTTATGTCCACTTCAGTGAGATGAAGAAGGTTAATTAACTTAAATATGTGAATTTAATGATTTGAAGCAACTCATTATCGATTGATAAATGTGTTTATACAAGAAAATCGACTTTATACTTAAATATAAGGTTGTGGAATTCTTGCAAATTCACTGCCGTTATGGATTTATGTCCACTTCAGTGAGATGAAGAAGGTTAATTAACTTAAATATGTGAATTTAATGATTTGAAGCAACTCATTATCGATTGATAAATGTGTATATACAAGAAAATCGACTTTATACTTAAATATTAGGTTGTGGAATTCTTGCAAATTAACTGCCGTTATGGCTTTATGTCCACTTCAGTGAGATGAAGAAGGTTAATTAACTTAAATATGTGAATTTAATGATTTGAAGCAACTCATTATCGATTGATAAATGTGTTTATACAAGAAAATCGACTTTATACTTAAACATAAGGTTGTGGAATTCTTGCAAATTCACTGCCGTTATGGCTTTATGTCCACTTCAGTGAGATGAAGAAGGTTAATTAACTTAAATATGTGAATTTAATGATTTGAAGCAACTCATTATCGATTGATAAATGTGTATATACAAGAAAATCGACTTTATACTTAAACATAAGGTTGTGGAATTCTTGCAAATTCACTGCCGTTATGGCTTTATGTCCACTTCAGTGAGATGAAGAAGGTTAATTAACTTAAATATGTGAATTTAATGATTTGAAGCAACTCATTATCGATTGATAAATGTGTTTATACAAGAAAATCGACTTTATACTTAAATATAAGGTTGTGGAATTCTTGCAAATTCACTGCCGTTATGGCTTTATGTCCACTTCAGTGAGATGAAGAAGGTTAATTAACTTAAATATGTGAATTTAATGATTTGAAGCAACTCATTATCGATTGATAGATGTGTATATACAAGAAAATCGACTTTATACTTAAACATAAGGTTGTGGAATTCTTGCAAATTCACTGCCGTTATGGCTTTATGTCCACTTCAGTGCGATGAAGAAGGTTAATTAACTTAAATATGTGAATTTAATGATTTGAAGCAACTCATTATCGATTGATAAATGTGTATATACAAGAAAATCGACTTTATACTTAAACATAAGGTTGTGGAATTCTTGCAAATTAACTGCCGTTATGGCTTTATGTCCACTTCAGTGAGATGAAGAAGGTTAATTAACTTAAATATGTGAATTTAATGATTTGAAGCAACTCATTATCGATTGATAAATGTGTATATACAAGAAAATCGACTTTATACTTAATAATAAGGTTGTGGAATTCTTGCAAATTAACTGCCGTTATGGATTTATGTCCACTTCAGTGAGATGAAGAAGGTTAATTAACTTAAATATGTGAATTTAATGATTTGAAGCAACTCATTATCGATTGATAAATGTGTATATACAAGAAAATCGTCGTTGTACTTAAACATAAGGTTGTGGAATTCTTGCAAATTCACTGCCGTTATGGATTTATGTCCACTCCAGTGAGATGAAGAAGGTTAATTAACTTAAATATGTGAATTTTATGATTTGAAGCAACTCATTATCGATTGATAAAGGCGTTTATACAAGAAAATCGACTTTATACTTAAATATAAGGTTGTGGAATTCTTGCAAATTAACTGCCGTTCTGGCTTTATGTCCACTTCAGTGCGATGAAGAAGGTCTATTAACTTAAATATGTGAATTTAATGATTTGAAGCAACTCATTATCGATTGATAAATGTGTATATACAAGAAAATCGTCGTTGTACTTAAACATAAGGTTGTGGAATTCTTGCAAATTAACTGCCGTTATGGATTTATGTCCACTCCAGTGAGATGAAGAAGGTTAATTAACTTAAATATGTGAATTTAATGATTTGAAGCAACTCATTATCGATTGATAAATGTGTTTATACAAGAAAATCGACTTTATACTTAAATATTAGGTTGTGGAATTCTTGCAAATTCACTGCCGTTATGGATTTATTTCCACTCCAGTGAGATGAAGAAGGTTGATTAACTTAAATATGTGAATTTAATGATTTGAAGCAACTCATTATCGATTGATAAATGTGTATAATGTGATAAATGTGAATTCTTGCAAATTCACTGCCGTTATGGATTTATGTCCACTTCAGTGCGATGAAGAAGGTTAATTAACTTAAATATGTGAATTTAATGATTTGAAGCAACTCATTATCGATTGATAAATGTGTATATACAAGAAAATCGACTTTATACTCAAATATAAGGTTGTGGAATTCTTGCAAATTCACTGCCGTTATGGCTTTATGTCCACTTCAGTGAGATGAAGAAGGTTAATTAACTTAAATATGTGAATTTAATGATTTGAAGCAACTCATTATCGATTGATAAATGTGTATATACAAGAAAATCGACTTTATACTTAAATATTAGGTTGTGGAATTCTTGCAAATTAACTGCCGTTATGGATTTATGTCCACTTCAGTGCGATGAAGAAGGTTAATTAACTTAAATATGTGAATTTAATGATTTGAAGCAACTCATTATCGATTGATAAATGTGTATATACAAGAAAATCGACTTTATACTTAAACATAAGGTTGTGGAATTCTTCCAAATTCACGGCCGTTATGGCTTTATGTCCACTTCAGTGAGATAAAGAAGGTTTATTAACTTTTTTTTTTGCGTTCAGAAGTCTAAGTGTACGGTCAACAATCGAGTGTGCTCCTCAATTTGTGTTAACTTACGTGAATTCCAGGCTGTGAAAGCTTACAGGCAGATTCGCTGGAGATCCTCATCATCGTTGGCACCTCGCGCACAACAATTTGCTTGGTGCATTGGTGTTTGGAATCCATAAATATTTCATTGTAAAATCTTAGAATTATAAAACAAAAAAAAAAAAAAAAAAACACTCAATTAATTTTTGCGGAAAAATTCTCCTTCGCATATCTGAAGTGCTTATCAGCTGTTTCTGTCACACGGCAAATCATCTGTCTACGCAGAGTTGTAAGTGGTCAGGATCATTTCTACACCCACAGTCGGTAAAGCAGTTGATAAGGCAGTTCATATAACTTAACGTAACCTGAGAACGTTAAACGTTAAACATAAAGAAACACTTACGTGTATCTTAAAATAAAAAAAAAAAAAAAAAATAATAATAAAATAAAATAAAAAAATAAATAAAAATAAATAACTAAAAATATTAAAAATATATATATAAAAAAAAATAATAATAATAATAAATAAATAAATAATAACTATAAAAAAAAAAAAAAATTAAATGATTCAATGATCATGAGCCAAAGCGATATCCGTGCGCAGAGACAACGCGAACAAGATGCACGCCGGCTCTCCGTCCAGCGCAACAATGCGTACTTTTCGATCAGGTCTCAGAGTGACAGTGAAAGCGCAAAATCAAACTCATCGTCCACGCTTCAACCCCCTCCAAATTTAAAAGTCCGATCTTGTTCAATGTCAACGATTCCAACGCCAGAGCTCGTTATGGCTGATGTCGGTGCATGCTCTGACTCCGGCAACAAAGGGCAAGATAAGAAAACCCAAACACCTAAAAAAGTGGCTATACAAACCGGAATGGATCGGTACATTACCATTAAGCGTAAGCTTAGTCCGCAAAAGTCAACAAACGCTAAGCAAAAAATAAGCCGAGGAAATGCATCTGAGCCATTAAGCACAAATCGATTTGCGCTTTTAAGTGACAACGTTGACGGTGAGAGTAACAAAACTCCTGAAAGTCCTACAAAAGTCACCAAACCTCCGCCAATATACGTAAGAGAGGAAAACTCTGGCGCTCTCGTTAAAATATTTACTGAACTTATCGGCAATAATAACTTTCATATAGTTCCGCTGTCGAAGGGAAACATTCGAGAAACGAAAGTGCAAATATACTCCGAACATAACTTTCGTACCTTGTCAAAATAACGGGTGATTTTTTTGAGGTTAGGATTTTCATGCATTAGTATTTGACAGATCACGTGGGATTTCAGACATGGTGTCAAAGAGAAAGATGCTCAGTATGCTTTGACATTTCATCATGAATAGACTTACTAACGAGCAACGCTTGCAAATCATTGAATTTTATTACCAAAATCAGTGTTCGGTTCGAAATGTGTTTCGCGCTTTACGTCCGATTTATGGTCTACATATCATTTCTCATTTCTGGTTGAATGGCTACGTAAATAAGCAAAATTGCCGCATTTGGGGTGAAGAGCAACCAGAAGCCGTTCAAGAACTGCCCATGCATCCCGAAAAATGCACTATTTGGTGTGGTTTGTACGCTGGTGGAATCATTGGACCGTATTTTTTCAAAGATGCTGTTGGACGCAACGTTACGGTGAATTATTGTTGCCAAAAATGGAAGAACTGAACTTGGTTGACATGTGGTTTCAACAAGATGGCGCTACATGCCACACAGCTCGCGATTCTATGGCCATTTTGAGGGAAAACTTCGGACAACAATTCATCTCAAGAAATGGACCCGTAAGTTGGCCACCAAGATCATGCGATTTAACGCCTTTAGACTATTTTTTGTGGGGCTACGTCAAGTCTAAAGTCTACAGAAATAAGCCAGCAACTATTCCAGCTTTGGAAGACAACATTTCCGAAGAAATTCGGGCTATTCCGGCCGAAATGCTCGAAAAAGTTGCCCAAAATTGGACTTTCCGAATGGACCACCTAAGACGCAGCCGCGGTCAACATTTAAATGAAATTATCTTCAAAAAGTAAATGTCATGAACCAATCTAACGTTTCAAATAAAGAACCGATGAGATTTTGCAAATTTTATGCGTTTTTTTTTTTAAAAAAGTTATCAAGCTCTTAAAAAATCACCCTTTACCTAAATGAGAAAAAGATTAAATTCTACACTTATCAACTGAAAAGTGCGAGAGGCCTGCAAGTTGTTATTAAAGGTATTGAGCCAAGTGTAGAACCCATGGAAATTCACGAAGCACTTAAGGATCACGGTTTTAACCCCAAAAATGTTGCAAATATTTTTAATAAAAAGAAAATCCCACAGCCTATGTTCAAAGTTGAGTTAGAACCAGAAAACAAACAACTTGGAAAAAATTGTGTGCACCCCATTTACAAACTACAATATTTGCTACATCGTAGGATCACGGTGGAGGAACCGCATAAAAGAAACGGCCCTGTACAATGCACCAATTGCCAAGAGTATGGTCACACCAGGTCTTACTGCACACTTCGCGCAGTATGTGTAGCTTGTGGAGAGTTGCATGATTCTTCCACCTGCACGTCAAACAAAAAAGACCCAAATGCAAAAAAGTGTGGAAACTGCGGTGGAAACCACACAGCAAACTACAGAGGATGTCCAGTCTACAAGGAGCTAAAAAATCGGATCAACCAACGCGTAGTCTCCGAACGCAATCATAATGTACCGAACGTTGTATCCTCCAATATGAATCCGCTGACAGCTCCATCAAAAACCGTCAAGGGCGTATCGATTGCAAACGTCCTAAAATCAGGCCTAGGAAAACCCACAACTACAGTAGCAGCGAGTCTTATTGAGCCGCAGAAAGAGCAGCCCCACGTTCAATCCGGTAGTCAATTGAATGTCGAAGAAATGATAGCTTCAATGCAACATAGCATGATGAACTTTATAACATTCATGCAGAACACAATGCAAGAACTCATGCGAAATCAAAACACATTGCTGCAACTGCTTGCTAACCAAAGTTCAAAATAATGAGCTCGCTTAAAATTGTTTTATGGAATGCAAATGGTATACCTCGCCATAAACTGGAGCTGGCAAAATTTCTCAACGACAAGGAAATAGATATAATGCTTCTTGCAGAAACTCACCTAACCAATAAATACAACTTTAATGTATCGGGATATACCTTCTATTGTACGAATCATCCAGATGGAAAGGCGCATGGTGGAACTGGTATCTTAATCAGAAGTCGCATTAAACACCATTCTTTAACTGGAACTGCTGAAAATTATCTGCAAGCAACATCAATATGCGTGCAGACAAAACAAGGTGATATTACTTTGTCCGCCGTTTATTGTCCCCCACGTTTCCCGATTACAGAAAAGCAATTTATAGATTTCTTCAGCTCGCTGGGAGAGTGCTTTCTTGCTGCAGGTGATTATAACGCGAAACACCTTCACTGGGGTTCCCGGTTATGTAATCCTAAAGGCAAGCAATTATATAACGCCCTTATATGTAAAAGAAACAAACTGGACTACGTATCTCCTGGAAAGCCTACATATTGGCCGACAGACCCGAATAAGCTGCCAGATTTAATTGACTTCGCAGTAACTAGGAAAATTCCTCACAACCTTATTACTGCAGAAACAAGAGCAGACCTCTCATCAGACCACTCACCAGTTCTCTTCACTTTGCGGCATCAGTCACACTATAAAGAGCTACCTTATATGCTCACGTCAAAAGATCTAACTGGTTAAAGTACAAAAAATACATCAGCACACACATAGAACTCGAACCAAAGTTAGATACACCGGTCGATATTGAAAATACCATCGCAGCATTCGAATCAACCATTATAACAGCCGCCAAAATTTCAACTCCTCAAAAAGGTTACCTGGAAAACAAAAAGCATAGCTCAACTAATAGGGAAATTGAAATACTCGTATTACAAAAACGACGCCTACGAAGGGAGTGGCAGGTTCATAGATCACCAGCCTCAAAACAACTGTTGAAAGCGGCCACACATGCACTGACGAGAGCCCTCAGAAGTGAGGAACAGCGTGCGCAGTACCAGTATATTCAAAAGCTGTCACCGACTAGTACAAAGCACCCATTGTGGAAAGCACATCAAACTCTAAGTGCGCCAATAGAGTGTGAAATGCCAATACGTGACAATAATGGCAAATGGGCTCGGAGTGATGCAGAAAAGTCAGCAACTTTCGCTGCTCATCTAAAAAATGTCTTCCAGCCAAACCCAGAAACTAATGACTTTACACTTCCAACCGTACCCTATTTGATGGAATCTGAGCCAGTGAAATTCGTACCTGAAGAGATATCAAAAATAATTACGGAGAAATTAAATCCAAGAAAAGCTCCTGGGCACGACTTAATTACTCCAAAAATGATTATTGAGCTACCAAATTGTGCTATAATCTGTATCTGTATGTTTTTCAATGCAATCACAAAACAAGCTCACTTTCCTCAACAATGGAAAAAGTCAACCATAGTGATGATACCTAAGCCTGGAAAGGACAAAACGCAGCCATCCTCCTATAGGCCCATCAGCTTGTTATCGTGCATGTCTAAATTATTTGAAAGACTTCTTATGCTCCGCATTAAGCCACATCTTGAAACCCACAACATAATACCATCTCACCAATTTGGCTTCAGGGAAAAGCATGGAACGATCGAGCAAGTACATAGGATCACATCTGAAATTCGAACAGCTTTTGAAAAAGGGGAATATTGTTCTGCAATATTTCTTGATGTCGCGCAGGCTTTTGATCGAGTATGGTTAGATGGTCTTATGTACAAAATAAAAACGCTATTCCCGCAAAACACCCACGAACTGTTTAAGTCCTACCTTTATGATCGAAATTTTGTAGTTCGATGTAACACCACTACATCTGAAGCCCAAACGATTGAAGCTGGTGTACCACAAGGCAGTGTTCTTGGCCCAATGCTATATGTTTTATACACTTCAGATATCCCAGTAAGCGACCGCTTGACTATGTCTACTTTTGCCGATGACACTGCAATAATCAGCCGCTCCAAGTGCCCAATTCATGCAAATGCGCTGCTAGGAAATCATATCGTAGCTGTGGCCAACTGGCTCGCAAACTGGAGGATAAAGGTTAACGAGCAAAAATGTAAGCACGTTACATTTACCCTAAACAAGAGCAGCTGTTCGCCTTTGACACTGAACAACGTACAAATACCACAAAGCAATCATGTTACTTACCTAGGGGTCCATCTGGATAGGCGACTTACTTGGCGAAACCACATAGAGGCTAAAAGGACTTACCTTAAGTTAAAGGCACGTTCTTTGCATTGGCTTATTAACTCTCGCTCAGCCCTGAGTCTGGAGTATAAAATCATTATATACAACACTGTTTTAAAACCAATCTGGACCTATGGGTGTGAGCTGTGGGGCAACGCGAGTAGCAGCAACATCGAAATACTTCGTCGTGCGCAATCAAAAATTCTTCGTACAATCACCGGAGCACCGTGGTATATCCGAAATGAGAACATCCAACGCGACTTAAGAATTCCAGACGTACGAACTGAAATAGAGCAACGAAGCGCGAAGTATGCATTAAAACTTTCGGTTCACCCAAACCAACTAGCGAGATCGCTATTGCGTGTGAACAGGAGCTCAAGATTACGTAGAAACGACTTACCAGCCCAGATGTGATATATTTTAGGCCCAGTTTAAAAAAATAATCACCCATGTAGGGTGTAAATTAAGTGAGTAGTTTAAGATTCGAAAACTTATTGTTAGGCTCTTAAGTAGGGTAGATTCAATAAATAATAGGAAAGTTAAAAAAAAAAAAAAAAAAAAAAAATTAACTTAAATATGTGAATTTAATGATTTGAAGCAACTCATTATCGATTGATAAATGTGTATATACAAGAAAATCGACTTTATACTTAAACATAAGGTTGTGGAATTCTTGCAAATTCACTGCCGTTATGGATTTATGTCCACTTCAGTGCGATGAAGAAGGTTAATTAACTTAAATATGTGAATTTAATGATTTGAAGCAACTCATTATCGATTGATAAATGTGTATATACAAGAAAATCGACTTTATACTTAAACATAAGGTTGTGGAATTCTTGCAAATTCACTGCCGTTATGGCTTTATGTCCACTTCAGTGAGATGAAGAAGGTTAATTAACTTAAATATGTGAATTTAATGATTTGAAGCAACTCATTATCGATTGATAAATGTGTTTATACAAGAAAATCGACTTTATACTTAAACATAAGGTTGTGGAATTCTTGCAAATTCACTGCCGTTATGGATTTATGTCCACTTCAGTGCGATGAAGAAGGTTAATTAACTTAAATATGTGAATTTAATGATTTGAAGCAACTCATTATCGATTGATAAATGTGTATATACAAGAAAATCGACTTTATACTTAAACATAAGGTTGTGGAATTCTTGCAAATTCACTGCCGTTATGGATTTATGTCCACTTCAGTGAGATGAAGAAGGTTAATTAACTTAAATATGTGAATTTAATGATTTGAAGCAACTCATTATCGATTGATAAATGTGTTTATACAAGAAAATCGTCGTTGTACTTAAATATTAGGTTGTGGAATTCTTGCAAATTCACTGCCGTTATGGATTTATGTCCACTTCAGTGAGATGAAGAAGGTTAATTAACTTAAATATGTGAATTTAATGATTTGAAGCAACTCATTATCGATTGATAAATGTGTATATACAAGAAAATCGACTTTATACTTAAACATAAGGTTGTGGAATTCTTGCAAATTCACTGCCGTTATGGCTTTATGTCCACTTCAGTGAGATGAAGAAGGTTAATTAACTTAAATATGTGAATTTAATGATTTGAAGCAACTCATTATCGATTGATAAATGTGTTTATACAAGAAAATCGTCGTTGTACTTAAATATTAAGTTGTGGAATTCTTGCAAATTCACTGCCGTTATGGATTTATGTCCACTTCAGTGCGATGAAGAAGGTTAATTAACTTAAATATGTGAATTTAATGATTTGAAGCAACTCATTATCGATTGATAAATGTGTATATACAAGAAAATCGACTTTATACTTAAATATAAGGTTGTGGAATTCTTGCAAATTCACTGCCGTTATGGCTTTATGTCCACTTCAGTGAGATGAAGAAGGTTAATTAACTTAAATATGTGAATTTAATGATTTGAAGCAACTCATTATCGATTGATAAATGTGTATATACAAGAAAATCGACTTTATACTTAAATATTAGGTTGTGGAATTCTTGCAAATTCACTGCCGTTATGGATTTATGTCCACTTCAGTGCGATGAAGAAGGTTAATTAACTTAAATATGTGAATTTAATGATTTGAAGCAACTCATTATCGATTGATAAATGTGTATATACAAGAAAATCGACTTTATACTTAAATATAAGGTTGTGGAATTCTTGCAAATTCACTGCCGTTATGGCTTTATGTCCACTTCAGTGAGATGAAGAAGGTTAATTAACTTAAATATGTGATTTTAATGATTTGAAGCAACTCATTATCGATTGATAAATGTGTTTATACAAGAAAATCGACTTTATACTTAAACATAAGGTTGTGGAATTCTTGCAAATTCACTGCCGTTATGGCTTTATGTCCACTTCAGTGAGATGAAGAAGGTTAATTAACTTAAATATGTGAATTTAATGATTTGAAGCAACTCATTATCGATTGATAAATGTGTATATACAAGAAAATCGTCGTTGTACTTAAACATAAGGTTGTGGAATTCTTGCAAATTCACTGCCGTTATGGATTTATGTCCACTTCAGTGAGATGAAGAAGGTTAATTAACTTAAATATGTGAATTTAATGATTTGAAGCAACTCATTATCGATTGATAAATGTGTTTATACAAGAAAATCGACTTTATACTTAAATATTAGGTTGTGGAATTCTTGCAAATTAACTGCCGTTATGGATTTAATTAACTTAAATATGTGAATCAAATGATTTAAAGCATCTCATTATCGATTGATTAATGTCTATATACAAGAAAATCGACTTTATACTTAAATGTAAGATAACGGAATTAACTTAAATATGTGTATGATTTGAAGCAACTTATTATCGACTGATAAATGTGTTTATACAAGAAAATTGTCGTTGTACTTAAACATAAGGTTGTGGAATTCTTGCAAATTCACTGCCGTTATGGATTTATGTCCACTTCAGTGAGATGAAGAAGGTTAATTAACTTAAATATGTGAATTTAATGATTTGAAGCAACTCTTTATCGATTGATAAATGTAGATATACAAGAAAATCGACTTTGTACTTAAACATAAGGTTGTGGAATTCTTGCAAATTCACTGCCGTTATGGCTTTATGTCCACTCCAGTGAGACGAAGAAGTTTAATTAACTTAAATATGTGAATTTAATGATTTGAAGCAACTTATTATCGACATTAAACATAAGGTTGCGGAATTCTTGCAAATTAACTGCCGTTATGGATTTATGTGCACTTCAGTGCGATGAAGAAGGTTAATTAACTTAAATATGTGAATTTAATGATTTGAAGCATCTCATTATCGATTGATAAATGTGTTTATACAAGAAAATCGACTTTATACTTAAACATAAGGTTGTGGAATTCTTGCAAATTCACTGCCGTTATGGATTTATGTCCACTCCAGTGAGATGAAGAAGGTTAATTAACTTAAATATGTGAATTTAATGATTTGAAGCAACTCATTATCGATTGATAAATGTGTATATACAAGAAAATCGACTTTATACTTAAATATAAGGTTGTGGAATTCTTGCAAATTCACTGCCGTTATGGATTTATGTCCACTTCAGTGCGATGAAGAAGGTTAATTAACTTAAATATGTGAATTTAATGATTTGAAGCAACTTATTATCGACTTATACTTAAACATAAGGTTGTGGAATTCTTCCAAATTCACTGCCGTTATGGCTTTATGTCCACTTCAGTGCGATGAAGAAGGTTAATTAACTTAAATATGTGAATTTAATGATTTGAAGCAACTCATTATCGATTGATAAATGTGTATATACAAGAAAATCGACTTTATACTTAAACATAAGGTTGTGGAATTCTTGCAAATTCACTGCCGTTATGGATTTATGTCCACTTCAGTGCGATGAAGAAGGTTAATTAACTTAAATATGTGAATTTAATGATTTGAAGCAACTCATTATCGATTGATAAATGTGTATATACAAGAAAATCGACTTTATACTTAAATATAAGGTTGTGGAATTCTTGCAAATTCACTGCCGTTATGGCTTTATGTCCACTTCAGTGAGATGAAGAAGGTTAATTAACTTAAATATGTGAATTTAATGATTTGAAGCAACTCATTATCGATTGATAAATGTGTATATACAAGAAAATCGACTTTATACTTAAATATTAGGTTGTGGAATTCTTGCAAATTCACTGCCGTTATGGATTTATGTCCACTTCAGTGCGATGAAGAAGGTTAATTAACTTAAATATGTGAATTTAATGATTTGAAGCAACTCATTATCGATTGATAAATGTGTATATACAAGAAAATCGACTTAAACATAAGGTTGTGGCATTCTTGCAAATTCACTGCCGTTATGGCTTTATGTCCACTTCAGTAAGATGAAGAAGGTTAATTAACTTAAATATGTGAATTTAATGATTTGAAGCAACTCATTATCGATTGATAAATGTGTTTATACAAGAAAATCGACTTTATACTTAAACATAAGGTTGTGGAATTCTTGCAAATTCACTGCCGTTATGGATTTATGTCCACTTCAGTGAGATGAAGAAGGTTAATTAACTTAAATATGTGAATTTAATGATTTGAAGCAACTCATTATCGATTGATAAATGTGTTTATACAAGAAAATCGTCTTTATACTTAAACATAAGGTTGTGGAATTCTTGCAAATTCACTGCCGTTATGGATTTATGTCCACTTCAGTGAGATGAAGAAGGTTAATTAACTTAAATATGTGAATATAATGATTTGAAGCAACTCATTATCGATTGATAAATGTGTATATACAAGAAAATCGACTTTATACTTAAATATTAGGTTGTGGAATTCTTGCAAATTAACTGCCGTTATGGATTTATGTCAACTTCAGTGCGATGAAGAAGGTTAATTAACTTAAATATGTGAATTTAATGATTTGAAGCAACTTATTATCGACTTATACTTAAACATAAGGTTGTGGAATTCTTCCAAATTCACTGCCGTTATGGCTTTATGTCCACTTCAGTGAGATGAAGAAGGTTAATTAACTTAAATATGTGAATTTAATGATTTGAAGCAACTCATTATCGATTGATAAATGTGTATATACAAGAAAATCGACTTTATACTTAAACATAAGGTTGTGGAATTCTTGCAAATTCACTGCCGTTATGGATTTATGTCCACTTCAGTGCGATGAAGAAGGTTAATTAACTTAAATATGTGAATTTAATGATTTGAAGCAACTCATTATCGATTGATAAATGTGTATATACAAGAAAATCGACTTTATACTTAAATATAAGGTTGTGGAATTCTTGCAAATTCACTGCCGTTATGGCTTTATGTCCACTTCAGTGAGATGAAGAAGGTTAATTAACTTAAATATGTGAATTTAATGATTTGAAGCAACTCATTATCGATTGATAAATGTGTATATACAAGAAAATCGACTTTATACTTAAATATTAGGTTGTGGAATTCTTGCAAATTCACTGCCGTTATGGATTTATGTCCACTTCAGTGCGATGAAGAAGGTTAATTAACTTAAATATGTGAATTTAATGATTTGAAGCAAATCATTATCGATTGATAAAAGTGTATATACAAGAATCGTCGTTGTGGAATTCTTGCAAATTCACTGCCGTTATGGCTTTATGTCCACTTCAGGGAGATGAAGAAGGTTAATTAACTTAAATATGTGAATTTAATGATTTGAAGCAACTCATTATCGATTGATAAATGTGTTTGTACAAGAAAATCGACTTTATACTTAAACATAAGGTTGTGGAATTCTTGCAAATTCACTGCCGTTATGGATTTATGTCCACTTCAGTGAGATGAAGAAGGTTAATTAACTTAAATATGTGAATTTAATGATTTGAAGCAACTCATTATCGATTGATAAATGTGTATATACAAGAAAATCGACTTTATACTTAAACATAAGGTTGTGGAATTCTTGCAAATTCACTGCCGTTATGGATTTATGTCCACTTCAGTGAGATGAAGAAGGTTAATTAACTTAAATATGTGAATTTAATGATTTGAAGCAACTCATTATCGATTGATAAATGTGTATATACAAGAAAATCGACGTTATACTTAAACATAAGGTTGTGGAATTCTTGCAAATTCACTGCCGTTATGGATTTATGTCCACTTCAGTGAGATGAAGAAGGTTAATTAACTTAAATATGTGAATTTAATGATTTGAAGCAACTCAGTATCGATTGATTCATGTGTATATACAAGAAAATCGACTTTATACTTAAACATAAGGTTGTGGAATTCTTGCAAATTCACTGCCGTTATGGATTTATGTCCACTTTAGTGCGATGAAGAAGGTTAATTAACTTAAATATGTGAATTTTATGATTTGAAGAATCTCATTATCGATTGGTTAATGTCTATATACAAGAAAATCGACTTTATAAACAT
>NW_026038163.1:33500-60376 GCF_023373825.1 Bactrocera dorsalis
TCTTCATCTCACTGAAGTGGACATAAAGCCATAACGGCAGTGAATTTGCAAGAATTCCACAACCTTATGTTTAAGTACAACGACGATTTTCTTGTATATACACATCTATCAGTCAATAATGAGATGCTTCAAATCATAAAATTCACATATTTAAGTTAATTAACCTTCTTCATCTCACTGAAGTGGACATAAAGCCATAACGGCAGTGAATTTGCAAGAATTCCACAACCTAATATTTAAGTATAAAGTCGATTTTATTGTATAAACACATTTATCAATCGATAATGAGATGCTTCAAATCATTATATTCACATATTTAAGTTAATTAACCTTCTTCATCTCACTGAAGTGGACATAAAGCCATAACGGCAGTGAATTTGCAAGAATTCCACAACCTTATGTTTAAGTACAACGACGATTTTCTTGTATATACACATTTATCAATCGATAATGAGTTGCTTCAAATCATTATATTCACATATTTAAGTTAATTAAATCATTAAATTCACATATTTAAGTTAATTAACCTTCTTCATCTCACTGAAGTAGACATAAAGCCATAACGGCAGTGAATTTGCAAGAATTCCACAACCTAATATTTAAGTATAAAGTCGATTTTCTTGTATAAACACATTTATCAATCGATAATGAGATGCTTCAAATCATTATATTCACATATTTAAGTTAATTAACCTTCTTCATCTCACTGAAGTGGACATAAAGCCATAACGGCAGTGAATTTGCAAGAATTCCACAACCTAATATTTAAGTATTAAGTCGATTTTATTGTATAAACACATTTATCAATCGATAATGAGATGCTTCAAATCATTATATTCACATATTTAAGTTAATTCACATATGTAAGTTAATTAACCTTCTTCATCTCACTGAAGTAGACATAAAGCCATAACGGCAGTGAATTTGCAATAATTCCACAAACTTATATTTAAGCATAAAGAAGATTTTCTTGTATAAACACATTTATTAATCGATAATGAGTTGCTTCAAATCATTAAATTCACATATTTAAGTTAATTAACCTACTTCATCGCACTGAAGTGGATATAAATCCATAACGGCAGTTAATTTGCAAGAATTCCACAACCTTATGTTTAAGTATAAAGTCGATTTTCTTGCATAAACACATTTATCAGTAGATAATGAGTTGCTTTAAATCATTAAATTCACATATTTAAATTAACTAACCTTCTTCGTCTCACTGAAGTGGACATAAAGCCATAACGACAGTGCATTTGAAAGATTTCCGTTATCTTATATTTAAGCATAAAGACGATTTTCTTGTATATACACATTTATCAATCGATAACGAGATGCTTCAAATCATTATATTCACATATTTAAGTTAATTAACCTTCTTCATCGCACTAAAGTGGACATAAATCCATAACGGCAGTTAATTTGCAAAAAGTCCACAACCTAATATTTAAGCATAAAGACGATTTTCTTGGATAAACACATTTATCAATCGATAGCGAGATGCTTCAAATCATAAAATTCACATATTTAAGTTAATTAACCTTCTTCATCTCACTGAAGTGGACATAAATCCATAACGGCAGTTAATTTGCAAGAATTCCACAACCTTATGTTTAAGTATAAAGTCGATTTTCTTGTATATACACATTTATCAATCGATAATGAGATGCTTCAAATCATTATATTCACATATTTAAGTTAATTAACCTTCTTCATCGCACTGAAGTGGACATAAATCCATAACGGCAGTTAATTTTCAAGAATTCCACAACCTAATATTTAAGTATAAAGTCGATTTTCTTGTATAAACACATTTATTAATCGATAATGAGTTGCTTCAAATCATTAAATTCACACATTTAAGTTAATTAACCTTCTTCATCGCACTGAAGTGGACATAAATCCATAACGGCAGTTAATTTGCAATAATTCCACAACCTTGTGTTTAAGTATAAAGTCGATTTTCTTGTATATACACATTTATCAATCGATAATGAGATGCTTCAAATCATAAAATTCACATATTTAAGTTAATTAACCTTCTTCATCGCACTGAAGTGGACATAAAGCCATAACGGCAGTGCATTTGGAAGAATTCCGTTATCTTATATTCAAGCGTAAAGACGATTTTCTTGTATAAACACATTTATCAATCGATAATGAGTTGCTTCAAATCATTAAATTCACATATTTAAGTTAATTAACTTTCTTCATCGCACTGAAGTGGACATAAATCCATAACGGCAGTTAATTTGCAAGAATTCCACAACCTAATATTTAAGTACAACGACGATTTTCTTGTATAAACACATTTATCAATCGATAATGAGATGCTTAAAATCATTAAATTCACATATTTAAGTTAATTAACTTTCTTCATCTCACTGAAGTGGACATAAAGCCATAACGGCATTCAATTTGCAAGAATTCCACAACCTTATGTTTAAGTACAACGACGATTTTCTTATACATACACATTTATCAATCGATAATAAGTTGCTTCAAATCATTAAATTCACATATTTAAGTTAATTAACCTTCTTTATCGCACTGAAGTGGACATAAATCCATAACGGCAGTTAATTTGCAAGAATTCCACAACCTAATATTTAAGTGTAAAGTCGATTTTCTTGTATAAACACATTTATCAATCGATAATAAGATGCTTCAAATCATTAAATTCACATATTTAAGTTAATTAACCTTCTTCATCGCACTGAAGTGGACATAAATCCATAACGGCAGTTAATTTGCAATAATTTCACAACCTAATATTTAAGTATAAAGTCGATTTTCTTGTATATACACATTTATCAATCGATAATGAGTTGCTTCAAATCATTATATTCACATATTTAAGTTAATTAACCTTCTTCATCTCACTGAAGTGGACATAAAGCCATAACGGCAGTGAATTTGCAAGAATTCCACAACCTAATATTTAAGTATAAAGTCGATTTTCTTGTATATACACATTTATCAATCGATAATGAGTTGCTTCAAATCATTATATTCACATATTTAAGTTAATAAACCTTCTTTATCTCACCGAAGTAGACATAAAGCCATAACGGCAGTTAATTTGCAAGAATTCCACAACATTATGTTTAAGTACAACGACGATTTTCTTGTATAAACACATTTATCAGTCGATAATAAGTTGCTTCAAATCATTAAATTCACATATTTAAGTTAATTAACCTTCTTCATCTCACTGGTGTGGACATAAAGCCATAACGGCAGTGAATTTGCAAGAATTCTACAACCTTATGTTTAAGTATAAAGTCGATTTTCTTGTATATGCACATTTATCAATCGATAATGAGATGCTTCAAATCATTAAATTCACATATTTAAGTTAATTAACCTTCTTCATCGCACTGAAGTGGACATAAATCCATAACGGCAGTTAATTTGCAAGAATTCCACAACCTTATGTTTAAGTACAACGACGATTTTCTTGTATATACACATTTATCAATCGATAATGAGATGCTTCAAATCATTAAATTCACATATTTAAGTTAATTAACCTTCTTCATCGCACTGAAGTGGACATAAATCCATAACGGCAGTTAATTTGCAAGAATTCCACAACCTTGTGTTTAAGTACAACGACGATTTTCTTGTATATACACATTTATCAATCGATAATGAGTTGCTTCAAATCATTATATTCACATATTTAAGTTAATTAACCTTCTTCATCTCACTGAAGTGGACATAAAGCCATAACGGCAGTGAATTTGCAAGAATTCCACAACCTAATATTTAAGTACAAAGTCGATTTTCTTGTATAAACACATTTATCAATCGATAATGAGATGCTTCAAATCATTAAATTCACATATTTAAGTTAATTAACCTTCTTCATCGCACTGAAGTGGACATAAAGCCATAACGGCAGTGAATTTGCAAGAATTCCACAACCTTATATTTAAGCATAAAGACGATTTTCTTGTATATACACATTTATCAATCGATAATGAGATGCTTCAAATCATTATATTCACATATTTAAGTTAATTAACCTTCTTCATCTCACTGGAGTGGACATAAAGCCATAACGGCAGTTAATTTGCAAGAATTCCACAACCTAATATTTAAGTATAAAGTCGATTTTCTTGTATAAACACATTTATCAATCGATAATGAGTTGCTTCAAATCATTAAATTCACATATTTAAGTTAATTAACCTTCTTCATCTCACTGAAGTGGACATAAAGCCATAACGGCAGTAAATTTGCAATAATTCCACAACCTTGTGTTTAAGTATAAAATCGATTTTCTTGTATATACACATTTATCAATCGATAATGAGATGCTTCAAATCATTAAATTCACATATTTAAGTTAATTAACCTTCTTCATCTCACTGGAGTGGACATAAAGCCATAACGGCAGTGAATTTGCAAGAATTCCACAACCTTATATTTAAGCATAAAGACGATTTTCTTGTATATACACATTTATCAGTCGATAATAAGTTGCTTCAAATCATTAAATTCACATATTTAAGTTAATTAACCTTCTTCATCGCACTGAAGTGGACATAAATCCATAACGGCAGTTAATTTGCAAGAATTCCACAACCTAATATTTAAGTACAACGACGATTTTCTTGTATAAACACATTTATCAATCGATAATGAGATGCTTCAAATCATTAAATTCACATATTTAAGTTAATTAACCTTCTTCATCTCACTGAAGTGGACATAAATCCATAACGGCAGTTAATTTGCAAGAATTCCACAACCTAATATTTAAGTATAAAGTCGATTTTCTTGTATAAACACATTTATCAATCGATAATAAGATGCTTCAAATCATTAAATTCACATATTTATGTTAATTAACCTTCTTCATCGCACTGAAGTGGACATAAATCCATAACGGCAGTTATTTTGCAAGAATTCCACAACCTAATATTTAAGTACAACGACGATTTTCTTGTATAAACACATTTATCAATCGATAATGAGATGCTTCAAATCATTAAATTCACAAATTTAAGTTAATTAACCTTCTTCATCTCACTGAAGTGGACATAAAGCCATAACGGCATTGAATTTCCAAGAATTCCACAACCTTAGGTTTAAGTACAACGACGATTTTCTTATATATACACATTTTTCAATCGATAATAAGTTGCTTCAAATCATTAAATTCACATATTTAAGTTAATTAACCTTCTTCATCGCACTGAAGTGAACATAAATCCATAACGGCAGTTAATTTGCAAGAATTCCACAACCTAATATTTAAGTATAAATTCGATTTTCTTGTATATATAAACACATTTATCAATCGATAATAAGATGCTTCAAATCATTAAATTCACAAATTTAAGTTAATTAACCTTCTTCATCTCACTGAAGTGGACATAAAGCCATAACGGCATTGAATTTGCAAGAATTCCACAACCTTAGGTTTAAGTACAACGACGATTTTCTTATATATACACATTTTTCAATCGATAATAAGTTGCTTCAAATCATTAAATTCACATATTTAAGTTAATTAACCTTCTTCATCGCACTGAAGTGAACATAAATCCATTACGGCAGTTAATTTGCAAGAATTCCACAACCTAACATTTAAGTATAAAGTCGATTCTCTTGTATAAACACATTTATCAATCGATAATAAGATGCTTCAAATCATTAAATTCACATATTTAAGTTAATTAACCTTCTTCATCGCACTGAAGTGGACATAAATCCATAACGGCAGTTAATTTGCAATAATTCCACAACCTAATATTTAAGTATAAAGTCGATTTTCTTGTATATACACATTTATCAATCGATAATGAGATGCTTCAAATCATAAAATTCACATATTTAAGTTAATTAACCTTCTTCATCTCACTGTAGTGGACATAAAGCCATAACGGCAGTAAATTTGCAATAATTCCACAACCTTGTGTTTAAGTATAAAGTCGATTTTCTTGTATATACACATTTATCAATCGATAGTGAGATGCTTCAAATCATAAAATTCACATATTTAAGTTAATTAACCTTCTTCATCGCACTGAAGTGGACATAAAGCCATAACGGCAGTGCATTTGGAAGAATTCCGTTATCTTATATTCAAGCGTAAAGACGATTTTCTTGTATAAACACATTTATCAATCGATAATGAGTTGCTTCAAATCATTAAATTCACATATTTAAGTAAATATACCTTCTTCATCGCACTAAAGTGGACATAAATCCATAACGGCAGTTAATTTGCAATAATTTCACAACCTTATGTTTAAGTATAAAGTCAATTTTCTTGTATATACACATTTATCAATCGATAATGAGTTGCTTCAAATCATTAAATTCACATATTTAACTCTTCAATTCCCAGTGTCACCTGTAGGTGACACAAGTTTGATATTTTTTTTCTACCACACGGAAATTTGATTCTTAAATTCTGCCACTATTGTAGCAAAGCCTATTAATAACACTAATTATTATTTTTTTCTGGCAACACTAGTCAAACGGCATTTGTCAAATTCGTTCATTTGTATAGCGCGATACTTGAACAGTCTGAGTTTGTGTGATTTCTTGCGATATAAAGTGAAATAAAAATGCCTAGATCGTAAGTAAAGATTATTTTGTTATTACATATAATAACCAAATATATAAGCTGTAATACAAATATATTTTACAATAAAAATAACTTGTCGTATCATTGCTATAACTTTGGAAATATGCCGTGGCACCTGCAGGTGACACTGGGCAATATAATAACTTTACTGTTGTTTGAATTCATAAGTAAATAATAAGAAGAGTATTGTTTATAATAGGGCTTGTTGCTATGCGGTGATGTTGCTTTATAGCTTGTTTACGTATTACATGTTGACGCTATATGAAATTTCCGAGGAGTTGGAGGCCGGGGACGACCCAGGCGATATTATTTTATTTCCTCCTGATGATGGTGCGGTAACGGACGAAGACAGTGGGGATAAAAATGAAGCTGATATTCTTCATCTTTCTAGTCGCATGCTTCGATCTCAAGTAGAAATACAAAAGAGACCTTCCATCTCTGGAGACAATTGTTTAGATAATCTGGAAGAAGAAGGGGAAGAAGCACCGAAAAAAAAGGAAAAAGGAAAATACTATAAAGAAATGGTACAGCAATGTCAGCAATACTTCTTTTATTACTTGCGGTAAAGGAGACTGTGATGAAGAAGTTTTCTTGAACTCTCAGAAGGAGATGTCTGTCGTCGAATGTTTTGAATTGCTCTATAGCGATGACGTAGTAAAGTTCATAACTGATATGAGCAATTTGTATGCTTTGCAGAGAAATCACACTCTAAATGTGACTAGTGAAGAAATTAGAGTTTACATTGCTATATTGCTACTTACGGGATATTTGACGCCAAAGTACATGCGAATGTTCTGGGAAGTAAAAAGTGACACGCACAATGAACTAGTGGCATAGATTTTTTGAAATTCAGCAGTACATTCATCTTTCAGATAGTAAATCCTTGCCACCCAACGACAAATTCGCTAAAGTTCGACAATATTTCACGAAACTAAACGTAAACTTTACTGCCAATTTCGAAAAAGCTGGTTCTTCACACATTTCCATAGACGAACCTATAGAACCATACTTTGGAAGCCACGGTACCAAGCAACATATACACGGAAAACCAATAAGATTTGGTTACAAGCTCTGGTCAGCAGAAACATGACCAGAGCCTAGGAGCTGCTGTTAATTTAGAGCTCTATTCAAGATTACCAATTGAGTTAGGACCTTACAACTTATATTTTGATAATTTTTTTACTGGATTACCGTTGCTAAAGTATTTGCGAGAGCATAATGTTGGGGGCACAGGTACTGTTCGGGAAAATCGACTGGAGAACTGCAATTTGCCAAACTCAAAGGATATGAAAAAAGAGCCAAGAGGTAAGCTATGTCATAAAGCTTCGGAGGAGGTTATTGCAGCTAAATGGCATGATAATAGTATCGTCACCATTGCATCCAACTGCCATGGATTAGATCCCATCACAAAAGTGGATCGAATTGGATTTGTGGACAAAAAGCGGGCTAAAATTCACGTTGATTGCCCAGCCATTATCAATATGTACAATAAGTACATGGGTGGAGTAGACCGTTTTGACGAAAACGTTCACTCCATGAGAGTAGCTCTTCGAGGCAAAAAGTGGTGGTTTCCGCTCTTTGCTTTTGGCTTAGATGCAAGTTGCCAAAATGCATGGCTAGTCAAAAGAAATTCAGATAATAACTGGACCTACTGCGATTTCCGTCGAAATGTGGCAACTATCTACCTGCAAAAATATGGCAAATCTCCCACCCGCAATTCCGTTTGTGGTGTTGCTGTGTAGATGAGAGTGCCTTTCGAGGTGAGGAGTGCAGGAAATGCGGATGATCACTCGCAAATCGACTGTTCTCAACGAAGATGCGGATTTTGTCACCAACGCACTAGAAAAATGTGTGCCAAGTGTAATATTGGTTTGCATGTAAAATGCTGGTACAACTTTCATAATAAATAAGTGTTAATTTTTTTTGTAATGAGTACATAAATAAAGATTACCTATCATAATAAAAGTGAAGCCTTATTCCTACCGAAAGAAAAAACGCCTGTCTTTTGGAGTTTTCATTGCCCAATGCCCAGTGTCACCTGTAGGTGACACCCCCATAAAAAAAATAGGGGTAGGTTACATATTTTTTATATTTATTTTTGTTGTATCCAAATGTACCCAAACTGTTTTATATAAAGAGATAATATTTTTTTTTGCTAACTTGGACATGGGAATTGAAGAGTTAAGTTAATAAACCTTCTTCATCGCACTGAAGTGGACATAAAGCCATAACGGCAGTGAATTTGCAAGAATTGCACAACCTTTATGTTTAAGTATAAAGTCGATTTTCTTGTATACACACATTTATCAATCGATAATGAGTTGCTTCAAATCATTATATTCACATATCTAAGTTAATTAACCTTCTTGATCGCACTGAAGTGGACATAAATCCATAACGGCAGTTAATTTGCAATAATTCCATAACCTTATGTTTAAGTATAAAGACGATTTTCTTGTATCTACACATTTATCAATCGATAATGAGATTCTTCAAATCATTAAATTCACATATTTAAGTTAATTAACCTTCTTCATCTCACTGAAGTGGACATAAAGCCATAACGGCAGTGAATTTGCAATAATTCCACAACCTAATATTTAAGCATAAAGTCGATTTTCTTGTATATACACATTTATCAATCGATAATGAGTTGCTTCAAATCATTATATTCACATATCTAAGTTAATTAACCTTCTTGATCGCACTGAAGTGGACATAAATCCATAACGGCAGTTAATATGCAATAATTCCACAACCTTATGTTTAAGTATAAAGTCGATTTTCTTGTATATACACATTTATCAATCGATAATGAGATGCTTCAAATCATAAAATTCACATATTTAAGTTAATTAACCTTCTTCATCTCACTGAAGTGGACATAAAGCCATAACGGCAGTGAATTTGCAATAATTCCACAACCTAATATTTAAGCATAAAGACGATTTTCTTGTATATACACATTTATCAGTCGATAATAAGTTGCTTCAATTCATTATATTCACATATTTAAGTTAATTAACCTTCTTCATCGCACTGAAGTGGACATAAATCCATAACGGCAGTTAATTTGCAAGAATTCCACAACCTAATATTTAAGTATAAAGTCGATTTTCTTGTATATACACATTTATCAATCGATAATGAGTTACTTCAAATCATTAGATTCACATATTTAAGTTAATTAACCTTCTTCATCTCACTGAAGTAGACATAAAGCCATAACGGCAGTGAATTTGCAAGAATTCCACAAGCTTATGTTTAAGTACAACGACGATTTTCTTGTATATACACATTTATCAGTCGATAGTGAGATGCTTCAAATCATAAAATTCACATATTTAAGTTAATTAACCTTCTTCATCTCACTGAAGTGGACATAAAGCCATAACGGCAGTGAATTTGCAAGAATTCCACAACCTAATATTTAAGTATAAAGTCGATTTTCTTGTATAAACACATTTATCAATCGATAATGAGATGCTTCAAATCATAAAATTCACATATTTAAGTTAATTAACCTTCTTCATCTCACTGAAGTGGACATAAAGCCATAACGGCAGTGAATTTGCAAGAATTCCACAACCTAATATTTAAGTATAAAGTCGATTTTCTTGTATAAACACATTTATCAATCGATAATGAGATGCTTCAAATCATTATATTCACATATTTAAGTTAATTAAATCATTAAATTCACATATTTAAGTTAATTAACCTTCTTCATCTCACTGAAGTAGACATAAAGCCATAACGGCAGTGAATTTGCAAGAAGTCCACTACCTTATGTTTAAGTACAACGACGATTTTCTTGTATATACACATTTATCAGTCGATAATAAGTTGCTTCAAATCATTAAATTCACATATTTAAGTTAATTAACCTTCTTCATCTCACTGAAGTGGACATAAAGCCATAACGGCAGTGAATTTGCAATAATTCCACAAACTTATATTTAAGCATAAAGAAGATTTTCTTGTAAAAACACATTTATCAATCGATAATGAGATGCTTCAAAACATATTCACATATTTAAGTTAATTAACCTTCTTCATCGCACTGAAGTGGACATAAAGCCATAACGGCAGTTAATTTGCAAGAATTCCACAACCTAATATTTAAGTATAAAGTCGATTTTGTTGTATAAACACATTTATAAATCGATAATAAGTTGCTTCAAATCATTAAATTCACATATTTAAGTTAATTAACCTTCTTCATCGCACTGAAGTGGACATAAAGCCATAACGGCAGTTAATTTGCAAGAATTCCACAACCTTATGTTTAAGTATAAAGTCGATTTTCTTGTATAAACACATTTATCAGTAGATAATGAGTTGCTTTAAATCATTAAATTCACATATTTAAGTTAATTAACCTTCTTCATCTCACTGAAGTGGACATAAAGCCATAACGGCAGTGCATTTGGAAGAATTCCGTTATCTTATATTTAAGCATAAAGACGATTTTCTTGTATATACACATTTATCAATCGATAATGAGATGCTTCAAATCATTATATTCACATATTTAAGTTAATTAACCTTCTTCATCGCACTGAAGTGGACATAAATCCATAACGGCAGTTAATTTGCAAGAATTCCACAACCTAATATTTAAGCATAAAGACGATTTTCTTGGATAAACACATTTATCAATCGATAGCGAGATGCTTCAAATCATAAAATTCACATATTTAAGTTAATTAACCCTCTTCATCTCACTGAAGTGGACATAAATCCATAACGGCAGTTAATTTGCAAGAATTCCACAACCTTATGTTTAAGTATAAAGTCGATTTTCTTGTATATACACATTTATCAATCGATAATGAGATGCTTCAAATCATTATATTCACATATTTAAGTTAATTAACCTTCTTCATCGCACTGAAGTGGACATAAATCCATAACGGCAGTTAATTTGCAAGAATTCCACAACCTAATATTTAAGTATAAAGTCGATTTTCTTGTATAAACACATTTATTAATCGATAATGAGTTGCTTCAAATCATAAAATTCACATATTTAAGTTAATTAACCCTCTTCATCGCACTGAAGTGGACATAAATCCATAACGGCAGTTGATTTGCAAGAATTCCACAACCTTATGTTTAAGTATAAAGTCGATTTTCTTGTAACGGGTGATTTTTTTGAGGTTAGGATTTTCATGCATTAGTATTTGACAGATCACGTGGGATTTCAGACATGGTGTCAAAGAGAAAGATGCTCAGTATGCTTTGACATTTCATCATGAATAGACTTACTAACGAGCAACGCTTGCAAATCATTGAATTTTATTACCAAAATCAGTGTTCGGTTCGAAATGTGTTTCGCGCTTTACGTCCGATTTATTTTGTTCAGCGATGAGGCTCATTTCTGGTTGAATGGCTACGTAAATAAGCAAAATTGCCGCATTTGGGGTGAAGAGCAACCAGAAGCCGTTCAAGAACTGCCCATGCATCCCGAAAAATGCACTGTTTGGTGTGGTTTGTACGCTGGTGGAATCATTGGACCGTATTTTTTCAAAGATGCTGTTGGACGCAACGTTACGGTGAATGGCGATCGCTATCGTTCGATGCTAACAAACTTTTTGTTGCCAAAAATGGAAGAACTGAACTTGGTTGACATGTGGTTTCAACAAGATGGCGCTACATGCCACACAGCTCGCGATTCTATGGCCATTTTGAGGGAAAACTTCGGACAACAATTCATCTCAAGAAATGGACCCGTAAGTTGGCCACCAAGATCATGCGATTTAACGCCTTTAGACTATTTTTTGTGGGGCTACGTCAAGTCTAAAGTCTACAGAAATAAGCCAGCAACTATTCCAGCTTTGGAAGACAACATTTCCGAAGAAATTCGGGCTATTCCGGCCGAAATGCTCGAAAAAGTTGCCCAAAATTGGACTTTCCGAATGGACCACCTAAGACGCAGCCGCGGTCAACATTTAAATGAAATTATCTTCAAAAAGTAAATGTCATGAACCAATCTAACGTTTCAAATAAAGAACCGATGAGATTTTGCAAATTTTATGCGTTTTTTTTTTAAAAAAAGTTATCAAGCTCTTAAAAAATCACCCTTTATATACACATTTATCAATCGATAATGAGATGCTTCAAATCATAAAATTCACATATTTAAGTTAATTAACCTTCTTCATCGCACTGAAGTGGACATAAAGCCATAACGGCAGTGCATTTGGAAGAATTCCGTTATCTTATATTTAAGCATAAAGACGATATTCTTGTATAAACACATTTATCAATCGATAATGAGATGCTTCAAATCATAAAATTCACATATTTAAGTTAATTAACCTTCTTCATCGCACTGAAGTGGACATAAATCCATAACGGCAGTTAATTTGCAAGAATTCCACAACCTAATATTTAAGTATAAAGTCGATTTTCTTGTAACGGGTGATTTTTTTGAGGTTAGGATTTTCATGCATTAGTATTTGACAGATCACGTGGGATTTCAGACATGGTGTCAAAGAGAAAGATGCTCAGTATGCTTTGACATTTCATCATGAATAGACTTACTAACGAGCAACGCTTGCAAATCATTGAATTTTATTACCAAAATCAGTGTTCGGTTCGAAATGTGTTTCGCGCTTTACGTCCGATTTATGGTCTACATAATCGACCAAGTGAGCAAACAATTAATGCGATTGTGACCAAGTTTCGCACTCAGTTTACTTTATTGAACATTAAACCAACCACACGAATGCGTACAGTGCGTACAGAAGAGAATATTGCATCTGTTTCTGAGAGTGTGGCTGAAGACCGTGAAATGTCGATTCGTCGCCATTCGCAGCAATTGGGTTTGTGTTATTCGACCACATGGAAGATTTTACGCAAAGATCTTGGTGTAAAACCGTATAAAATACAGCTCGTGCAAGAACTGAAGCCGAACGATCTGCCACAACGTCGAATTTTCAGTGAATGGGCCCTAGAAAAGTTGGCAGAAAATCCGCTTTTTTATCGACAAATTTTGTTCAGCGATGAGGCTCATTTCTGGTTGAATGGCTACGTAAATAAGCAAAATTGCCGCATTTGGGGTGAAGAGCAACCAGAAGCCGTTCAAGAACTGCCCATGCATCCCGAAAAATGCACTGTTTGGTGTGGTTTGTACGCTGGTGGAATCATTGGACCGTATTTTTTCAAAGATGCTGTTGGACGCAACGTTACGGTGAATGGCGATCGCTATCGTTCGATGCTAACAAACTTTTTGTTGCCAAAAATGGAAGAACTGAACTTGGTTGACATGTGGTTTCAACAAGATGGCGCTACATGCCACACAGCTCGCGATTCTATGGCCATTTTGAGGGAAAACTTCGGACAACAATTCATCTAAAGAAATGGACCCGTAAGTTGGCCACCAAGATCATGCGATTTAACGCCTTTAGACTATTTTTTGTGGGGCTACGTCAAGTCTAAAGTCTACAGAAATAAGCCAGCAACTATTCCAGCTTTGGAAGACAACATTTCCGAAGAAATTCGGGCTATTCCGGCCGAAATGCTCGAAAAAGTTGCCCAAAATTGGACTTTCCGAATGGACCACCTAAGACGCAGCCGCGGTCAACATTTAAATGAAATTATCTTCAAAAAGTAAATGTCATGAACCAATCTAACGTTTCAAATAAAGAACCGATGAGATTTTGCAAATTTTATGCGTTTTTTTTTAAAAAAAAGTTATCAAGCTCTTAAAAAATCACCCTTTATATACACATTTATCAATCGATAATGAGTTGCTTCAAATCATAAAATTCACATATTTAAGTTAATTAACCTTCTTCATCTCACTGAAGTGGACATAAAGCCATAACGGCAGTTAATTTGCAAGAATTCAACAACCTAATATTTAAGTATAAAGTCGATTTTCTTGTATATACACATTTATCAATCGATAATGAAATGCTTCAAATTATTAAATTCACATATTTAAGTTAATTAACCTTCTTCATCGCACTGACGGCAGTGAATTTGCAAGAATTTCACAACGTTATGTTTAAGTACAACGACGATTTTCTTGTATATACACATTTATCAATCGTTAATAAGTTGCTTCAAACCATTAAATTCACATATTTAAGTTAATTAACCTTCTTCAGGAGACCTGCACCAGGAGAAGGCGAACCCGATACCCCAATCGATGACGATGGAGCAGACGTTCCATTGCCCGGCCATGACGAAATTCGAATAGCAGTTGTCCGCCTGAAGAACAACAAAGCGGCAGGGGCCGACGAATTGCCGGCCGAGCTATTCAAACACGGCGGCGAAGAACTGATAAGGAGCATGCATCAGCTTCTTTGCAAAATATGGTCGGATGAGAGCATGCCCAACGATTGGAATTTAAGTGTGCTATGTCCAATCCATAAAAAAGGAGACCCCACAATCTGCGCCAACTACCGTGGGATAAGCCTCCTCAACATCGCGTACAAGGTTCTATCGAGCGTATTGTTTGAAAGATTAAAGCCCACCGTCAACAAACTGATTGGACCTTATCAGTGTGGCTTCAGACCTGGTAAATCAACAACCGACCAGATATTCACCATGCGCCAAATCTTGGAAAAGACCCGTGAAAGGAGAATCGACACGAAAAGGAGCTGCCTTTATGCCGCGATGTCTGAATTTGGTATCCCCGCAAAATTAATACGGCTGTGTAAACTGACGTTGAGCAACACGAAAAGCTCCGTCAGGATCGGGAAGGACCTCTCCGAGCCGTTCGATACCAAACGAGGTTTCAGACAAGGCGACTCCCTATCGTGCGACTTCTTCAATCTGCTGCTGAAGAAAATTATTCGAGCTGCAGAACTTAATCGTGCAGGTACAATCTTTTATAAGAGTGTACAGCTGCTGGCGTATGCCGATGATATTGATATCATCGGTCTCAACACCCGCGCCGTTAGTTCTGCTTTCTCCAGACTGAACAAGGAAGCAACGCAAATGGGTCTGGCAGTGAACGAGGGCAAGACGAAATATCTCCTGTCATCAAACAAACAGTCGTCGCACTCGCGACTTGGCACTCACGTCATTGTTGACAGTCATAACTTTGAAGTTGTAGATAATTTCGTCTATTTAGGAACCAGCATTAACACCACCAACAATGTCAGCCTAGAAATCCAACGCAGGATTACTCTTGCCAACAGGTGCTTCTTCGGACTGAGTAGGCAATTGAAAAGTAAAGTCCTCTCTCTGCTATATGGTGCAGCGGCTTGGACGATGACAACAACCGATGAGTCGACGTTGCGAGTTTTCGAGAGAAAAGTTCTGCGGAAGATTTATGGTCCTTTGCGCGTTGGCCACGGCGAATACCGCATCCGATGGAACGATGAGCTGTACGAGATATACGACGACATCGACATAGTTCAGCGAATTAAAAGACAGCGGCTACGCTGGCTAGGTCATGTTGTACGGATGGATGAAAACACTCCAGCTCTGAAAGTATTCGACGCAGTACCCGCCGCGGGAAGCAGAGGAAGAGGAAGACCTCCACTCCGGTGGAAGGACCAAGTGGAGAAGGACCTGGCCTCGCTTGGAATATCCAATTGGCGCCACGTAGCGAAGAGAAGAAACGATTGGCGCGCTGTTGTTGACTCGGCTATAATCGCGTAAGCGGTGTCTACGCCAGTAAAGAAGAAGAAGAAGAACCTTCTTCATCGCACTGAAGTGGACATAAATCCATAACGGCAGTTAATTTGCAAGAATTCCACAACCTTATGTTTAAGTACAACGACGATTTTCTTGTATATACACATTTATCAATCGATAATGAGATGCTTCAAATCATTAAATTCACATATTTAAGTTAATTAACCTTCTTCATCGCCTTGAAGTGGACATAAATCCATAACGGCAGTTAATTTGCAAGAATTCCACAACCTTGTGTTTAAGTACAACGACGGTTTTCTTGTATATACACATTTATCAATCGATAATGAGTTGCTTCAAATCATTATATTCACATATTTAAGTTAATTAACCTTCTTCATCTCACTGTAGTGGACATAAAGCCATAACGGCAGCAATTTGCAAGAATTCCACAACCTAATATTTAAGTACAAAGTCGATTTTCTTGTATAAACACATTTATCAATCGATAATAAGTTGCTTCAAATCATTAAATTCACATATTTAAGTTAATTAACCTTCTTCATCGCACTGAAGTGGACATAAAGCCATAACGGCAGTGAATTTGGAAGAATTCCGTTATCTTATATTTAAGCATAAAGACGATTTTCTTGTATATACACATTTATCAGTCGATAATAAGTTGCTTCAAATCATTAAATTCACATATTTAAGTTAATTAACCTTCTTCATCTCACTGGAGTGGACATAAAGCCATAACGGCAGTTAATTTGCAAGAATTCCACAACCTAATATTTAAGTATAAAGTCGATTTTCTTGTATAAACACATTTATCAATCGATAATGAGTTGCTTCAAATCACTATATTCACATATTTAAGTTAATTAACCTTCTTCATCTCACTGTAGTGGACATAAAGCCATAACGGCAGTAAATTTGCAATAATTCCACAACCTTGTGTTTAAGTATAAAGTTGATTTTCTTGTATATACACATTTATCAATCGATAATGAGATGCTTCAAATCATAAAATTCACATATTTAAGTTAATTAGCCTTCTTCATCTCACTGAAGTGGACATAAAGCCATAACGGCAGTGAATTTGCAATAATTCCACAAACTAATATTTAAGTATAAAGTCGATTATCTTGTATATACACATTTATCTATCGATAATAAGTTGCTTCAAATCATTAAATTCACATATTTAAGTTAAATAACCTTCTTCATCGCACTGTAGTGGACATAAATCCATAACGGCAGTTAATTTGCAATAATTCCGCAACCTTATAAATAAGTATAAAGTCGATTTTCTTGTATATACACATTTATCAATCGATAATGAGATGCTTCAAATCATAAAATTCACATATTTAAGTTAATTAGCCTTCTTCATCTCACTGAAGTGGACATAAATCCATAACGGCAGTTAATTTGCAATAATTTCACAACCTTATGTTTAAGTATAAAGTCAATTTTCTTGTATGTACACATTTATCAATCGATAATGAGTTGCTTCAAATCATTAAATTCACATATTTAACTCTTCAATTCCCAGTGTCACCTGTAGGTGACACAAGTTTGATATTTTTTTTCTACCACACGGAAATTTGATTTTTAAATTCTGCCACTATTGTAGCAAAGCCTATTAATAACACTAATTATTATTTATTTCTGGCAACACTAGTCAAACGGCGTTTGTCAAATTCGTTCATTTGTTTAGCGCGATACTTGAACAGTCTGAGTTTGTGTGATTTCTTGCAATATAAAGTGAAATAAAAATGCCTAGATCGTAAGTAAAGATTATTTTGTTATTACATATAATAACCAAATATATAAGCTGTAATACAAATATATTTTACAATAAAAATAACTTGTCGTATCATTGCTATAACTTTGGAAATATGCCGTGGCACCTGCAGGTGACACTGGGCAATATAATAACTTTACTGTTGTTTGAATTCATAAGTAAATAATAAGAAGAGTATTGCGGTGATGTTGCTTTATAGCTTGTTTACGTATTACAGGTTGACGCTATATGAAATTTCCGAGGAGTTGGAGGCCGGGGACGACCCAGGCGATATTATTTTATTTCCTCCTGATGATGGTGCGGTAACGGACGAAGACAGTGGGGATGAAAATGAAGCTAATATTCTTCATCTTTCTAGTCGCATGCTTCGATCTCAAGTAGAAATACAAAAGAGACCTTCCATCTCTGGAGACAATTGTTTAGATAATCTGGAAGAAGAAGGGGAAGAAGCACCGAAAAAAAAGGAAAAAGGAAAATACTATAAAGAAATGGTACAGCAATGTCAGCAATACTTCTTTTATTACTTGCGGTAAAGGAGACTGTGATGAAGAAGTTTTCTTGAACTCTCAGAAGGAGATGTCTGTCGTCGAATGTTTTGAATTGCTCTATAGCGATGACATAGTAAAGTTCATAACTGATATGAGCAATTTGTATGCTTTGCAGAGAAATCACACTCTAAATGTGACTAGTGAAGAAATTAGAGTTTACATTGCTATATTGCTACTTACGGGATATTTGACGCCAAAGTACATGCGAATGTTCTGGGAAGTAAAAAGTGACACGCACAATGAACTAGTGGCATCTGGTATAAGGCGGAATAGATTTTTTGAAATTCAGCAGTACATTCATCTTTCAGATAGTAAATCCTTGCCACCCAACGACAAATTCGCTAAAGTTCGAAAATAAACGTAAACTTTACTGCCAATTTCGAAAAAGCTGGTTCTTCACACATTTCCATAGACGAAACTATAGTACCATACTTTGGAAGCCACGGTACCAAGCAACATATACACGGAAAACCAATAAGATTTGGTTACAAGCTCTGGTCAGCAGAAACATGACCAGAGCCTAGGAGCTGCTGTTAATTTAGAGCTCTATTCAAGATTACCAATTGAGTTAGGACCTTACAACTTATATTTTGATAATTTTTTTACCGTTGCTAAAGTATTTGCGAGAGCACAATGTTGGGGGCACAGGTACTGTTCGGGAAAATCGACTGGAGAACTGCAATTTGCCAAACTCAAAGGATATGAAAAAAGAGCCAAGAGGTAAGCTATGTCATAAAGCTTCGGAGGAGGTTATTGCAGCTAAATGGCATGATAATAGTATCGTCACCATTACATCCAACTGCCATGGATTAGATCCCATCGCAAAAGTGGATCGAATTGGATTTGTGGACAAAAAGCGGGCTAAAATTCAAGTTGATTGCCCAGCCATTATCAATATGTACAATAAGTACATGGGTGGAGTAGACCGTTTTGACGAAAACGTTCACTCCATGAGAGTAGCTCTTCGCGGCAAAAAGTGGTGGTTCCCGCTCCTTGCTTTTGGCTTAGATGCAAGTTGCCAAAATGCATGGCTAATCAAAAGAAATTCAGATAACAACTGGACCTACTGCGATTTCCGTCGAAATGTGGCAACTATCTACCTGCAAAAATATGGCAAATCTCCCACCCGCAATTCCGTTTGTGGTGTTCCTGTGCAGATGAGAGTGCCTTTCGAGGTGAGGAGTGCAGGAAGTGCGGATGATCACTCGCAAATCGACTGTTCTCAACAAAGATGCGGATTTTGTCACCAACGCACTAGAAAAATGTGTGCCAAGTGTAATATTGGTTTGCATGTAAAATGCTGGTACAACTTTCATAATAAATAAGTGTTAATTTTTTTGTAATGAGTACATAAATAAAGATTACCTATCATAATAAAAGTGAAGCCTTATTCCTACCGAAAGAAAAAACGCCTGTCTTTTGGAGTTTTCATTGCCCAATGCCCAGTGTCACCTGTAGGTGACAGCCCCATAAAAAAAATAGGGGTAGGTTACATATTTTTTATATTTTTTTTTGTTGTATCCAAATGTACCCAAACTGTTTTATATAAAGAGATAATATTTTTTTTTGCTAACTTGGACATGGGAACTGAAGAGTTAAGTTAATAAACCTTCTTCATCGCACTGAAGTGGACATAAATCCATAACGGCAGTTAATTTGCAATAATTCCACAACCTAATATTTAAGTATAAAGTCGATATTCTTGTATATACACATTTATCAATCGATAATGAGTTGCTTCAAATCATTATATTCACATATTTAAGTTAATTAACTTTCTTCATCGCACTGAAGTGGACATAAATCCATAACGGCAGTTAATTTGCAAGAATTCCACAACCTAATATTTAAGCATAAAGACGATTTTCTTGGATAAACACATTTATCAATCGATAGCGAGATGCTTCAAATCATAAAATTCACATATTTAAGTTAATTAACCCTCTTCATCTCACTGAAGTGGACATAAATCCATAACGGCAGTTAATTTGCAAGAATTCCACAACCTTATGTTTAAGTATAAAGACGATTTTCTTGTATATACACATTTATCAATCGATAATGAGATGCTTCAAATCATTATATTCACATATTTAAGTTAATTAACCTTCTTCATCGCACTGAAGTGGACATAAATCCATAACGGCAGTTAATTTGCAAGAATTCCACAACCTAATATTTAAGCATAAAGACGATGTTCTTGGATAAACACATTTATCAATCGATAGCGAGATGCTTCAAATCATAAAATTCACATATTTAAGTAAATTAACCCTCTTCATCTCACTGAAGTGGACATAAATCCATAACGGTAGTTAATTTTCAAGAATTCCACAACCTTATGTTTAAGTATAAAATCGATTTTCTTGTATAAACACATTTATTAATCGATAATGAGTTGCTTCAAATCATTAAATTCACATATTTAAGTTAATTAACCTTCTTCATCGCACTGAAGTGGACATAAATCCATAACGGCAGTTAATTTGCAAGAATTCCACAACCTTATGTTTAAGTACAACGACGATTTCCTTGTATAAACACATTTATCAGTAGATAATGAGTTGCTTTAAATCATTAAATTCACATATTTAAGTTAATTAACCTTCTTCATCGCACTGAAGTGGACATAAATCCATAACGGCAGTTAATTTGCAATAATTCCACAACCTAATATTTAAGCATAAAGACGATTTTCTTGGATAAACACATTTATCAATCGATAGCGAGATGCTTCAAATCATAAAATTCACATATTTAAGTTAATTAACCCTCTTCATCTCACTGAAGTGGACATAAATCCATAACGGCAGTTAACTTGCAAGAATTCCACAACCTTATGTTTAAGTATAAAGTCGATTTTCTTGTATATACATATTTATCAATCGATAATGAGATGCTTCAAATCATAAAATTCACAAATTTAAGTTAATTAAACTTCTTCATCTGACTTGAGTGGACATAAATCCATAACGGCAGTGAATTTGCAATAATTCCACAACCTTATGTTTAAGTATAAAGTCGATTTTCTTGTATAAACACATTTATCAGTAGATAATGAGTTGCTTTAAATCATTAAATTCACATATTTAAGTTAATTAACCTTCTTCGTCTCACTGAAGTGGACATAAAGCCATAACGGCAGTGCATTTGGAAGAATTCCGTTATCTTATATTTAAGCATAAAGACGATTTTCTTGTAAAGGGTGATTTTTTAAGAGCTTGATAACTTTTTAAAAAAAAAAAACGCATAAAATTTGCAAAATCTCATCGGTTCTTTATTTGAAACGTTAGATTGGTTCATGACATTTACTTTTTGAAGATAATTTCATTTAAATGTTGACCGCGGCTGCGTCTTAGGTGGTCCATTCGGAAAGTCCAATTTTGGGCAACTTTTTCGAGCATTTCGGCCGGAATAGCCCGAATTTCTTCGGAAATGTTGTCTTCCAAAGCTGGAATAGTTGCTGGCTTATTTCTGTAGACTTTAGACTTGACGTAGCCCCACAAAAAATAGTCTAAAGGCGTTAAATCGCATGATCTTGGTGGCCAACTTACGGGTCCATTTCTTGAGATGAATTGTTGTCCGAGCTGTGTGGCATGTAGCGCCATCTTGTTGAAACCACATGTCAACCAAGTTCAGTTCTTCCATTTTTGGCAACAAAAAGTTTGTTAGCATCGAACGATAGCGATCGCCATTCACCGTAACGTTGCGTCCAACAGCATCTTTGAAAAAATACGGTCCAATGATTCCACCAGCGTACAAACCACACCAAACAGTGCATTTTTCGGGATGCATGGGCAGTTCTTGAACGGCTTCTGGTTGCTCTTCACCCCAAATGCGGCAATTTTGCTTATTTACGTAGCCATTCAACCAGAAATGAGCCTCATCGCTGAACAAAATTTGTCGATAAAAAAGCGGATTTTCACATTTCGAACCGAACACTGATTTTGGTAATAAAATTCAATGATTTGCAAGCGTTGCTCGTTAGTAAGTCTATTCATGATGAAATGTCAAAGCATACTGAGCATCTTTCTCTTTGACACCATGTCTGAAATCCCACGTGATCTGTCAAATACTAATGCATGAAAATCCTAACCTCAAAAAAATCACCCGTTATATACACATTTATCAGTCGATAATAAGTTGCTTCAAATCATTAAATTCTCATATTTAAGTTAATTAACCTTCTTCATCTCATTGAAGTGGACATAAATCCATAACGGCAGTTAATTTGCAATAATTCCACAACCTAATATTTAAGTATAAAGTCGATTTTCTTGTATATACACATTTATCAATCGATAATGAGTTGCTTCAAATCATTATATTCACATATTTAAGTTAATTAACCTTCTTCATCGCACTGAAGTGGACATAAATCCATAACGGCAGTTAATTTGCAATAATTCCACAACCTTATGTTTAAGTATAAAGCCGATTTTCTTGTATATGCACATTTATCAATCGGTAATGAGATGCTTCAAATCATAAAATTCACATATTTAAGTTAATTAACCTCCTTCATCTCACTGAAGTGGACATAAATCTATAACGGCAGTTAATTTGCAAGAATTCCACAACCTGTGCGATGAAGAAGGTTTATTAACTTAAATATGTGAATTTAATGAATTGAAGCAACTTACTATCGACTGATAAATGTGTTTATACAAGAAAATCGTCGTTGTACTTAAACATAAGGTTGTGGAATTCTTCCAAATTCACTGCCGTTATGGCTTTATGTCCACTTCAGTGCGATGAAGAAGGTTAATTAACTTAAATATGTGAATATAATGAATTGAAGCAACTTACTATCGACTGATAAATGTGTATATACAAGAAAATCGTCTTTATGCTTAAATATAAGGTTGTGGAATTCTTGCAAATTCACTGCCGTTATGGCTTTATGTCCACTTCAGTGCGATGAAGAAGGTTAATTAACTTAAATATGTGAATTTAATGATTTGAAGCATCTCATTATCGATTGATAAATGTGTTTATACAAGAAAATCGTCGTTGTACTTAAACATAAGGTTGTGGAATTCTTCCAAATTCACTGCCGTTATGGCTTTATGTTTACTTCAGTGCGATGAAGAAGGTTAATTAACTTAAATATGTGAATATAATGATTTGAAGCAACTCATTATCGATTGATAAATGTGTATATACAAGAAAATCGACTTTATACTTAAATATTAGGTTGTGGAATTCTTGCAAATTCACTGCCGTTATGGCTTTATGTCCACTTCAGTGCGATGAAGAAGGTTAATTAACTTAAATATGTGAATTTAATGATTTGAAGCATCTCATTATCGATTGATAAATGTGTTTATACAAGAAAATCGTCTTTATGCTTAAATATAAGATAACGGAATTCTTCCAAATGCACTGCCGTTATGGCTTTATGTCCACTTCAGTGAGATGAAGAAGGTTAATTAACTTAAATATGTGAATCTAATGATTTGAAGTAACTCATTATCGATTGATAAATGTGTATATACAAGAAAATCGACTTTATACTTAAACATTGGGTTGTGGAATTCTTGCAAATTAACTGCCGTTATGGATTTATGTCCACTTCAGTGCGATGAAGAAGGTTTATTAACTTAAATATGTGAATTTAATGAATTGAAGCAACTTACTATCGACTGATAAATGTGTTTATACAAGAAAATCGTCGTTGTACTTAAACATAAGGTTGTGGAATTCTTCCAAATTCACTGCCGTTATGGCTTTATGTTTACTTCAGTGCGATGAAGAAGGTTAATTAACTTAAATATGTGAATATAATGAATTGAAGCAACTTACTATCGACTGATAAATGTGTATATACAAGAAAATCGTCTTTATGCTTAAATATAAGGTTGTGGAATTCTTGCAAATTCACTGCCGTTATGGCTTTATGTCCACTTCAGTGCGATGAAGAAGGTTAATTAACTTAAATATGTGAATTTAATGATTTGAAGCATCTCATTATCGATTGATAAATGTGTTTATAAAGGGTGATTTTTTAAGAGCTTGATAACTTTTTTTAAAAAAAAAACGCATAAAATTTGCAAAATCTCATCGGTTCTTTATTTGAAACGTTAGATTGGTTCATGACATTTACTTTTTGAAGATAATTTCATTTAAATGTTGACCGCGGCTGCGTCTTAGGTGGTCCATTCGGAAAGTCCAATTTTGGGCAACTTTTTCGAGCATTTCGGCCGGAATAGCCCGAATTTCTTCGGAAATGTTGTCTTCCAAAGCTGGAATAGTTGCTGGCTTATTTCTGTAGACTTTAGACTTGACGTAGCCCCACAAAAATAGTCTAAAGGCGTTAAATCGCATGATCTTGGTGGCCAACTTACGGGTCCATTTCTTGAGATGAATTGTTGTCCGAAGTTTTCCCTCAAAATGGCCATAGAATCGCGAGCTGTGTGGCATGTAGCGCCATCTTGTTGAAACCACATGTCAACCAAGTTCAGTTCTTCCATTTTTGGCAACAAAAAGTTTGTTAGCATCGAACGATAGCGATCGCCATTCACCGTAACGTTGCGTCCAACAGCATCTTTGAAAAAATACGGTCCAATGATTCCACCAGCGTACAAACCACACCAAACAGTGCATTTTTCGGGATGCATGGGCAGTTCTTGAACGGCTTCTGGTTGCTCTTCACCCCAAATGCGGCAATTTTGCTTCATCGCTGAACAAAATTTGTCGATAAAAAAGCGGATTTTCACATTTCGAACCGAACACTGATTTTGGTAATAAAATTCAATGATTTGCAAGCGTTGCTCGTTAGTAAGTCTATTCATGATGAAATGTCAAAGCATACTGAGCATCTTTCTCTTTGACACCATGTCTGAAATCCCACGTGATCTGTCAAATACTAATGCATGAAAATCCTAACCTCAAAAAAATCACCCGTTATATACACATTTATCAGTCGATAATAAGTTGCTTCAAATCATTAAATTCACATATTTAAGTTAATTAACCTTCTTCATCTCACTGAAGTGGACATAAATCCATAACGGCAGTTAATTTGCAATAATTCCACAACCTAATATTTAAGTATAAAGTCGATTTTCTTGTATATACACATTTATCAATCGATAATGAGTTGCTTCAAATCATTATATTCACATATTTAAGTTAATTAACCTTCTTCATCGCACTGAAGTGGACATAAATCCATAACGGCAGTTAATTTGCAAGAATTCCACAACCTTATGTTTAAGTATAAAGCCGATTTTCTTGTATATGCACATTTATCAATCGATAATGAGATGCTTCAAATCATAAAATTCACATATTTAAGTTAATTAACCTTCTTCATCGCACTGAAGTGGACATAAATCCATAACGGCAGTTAATTTGCAAGAATTCCACAACCTTATGTTTAAGTATAAAGTCGATTTTCTTGTATATACACATTTATCAATCGATAATGAGATGCTTCAAATCATTATATTCACATATTTAAGTTAATTAACCTTCTTCATCTTACTCGAGTGGACATAAATCCATAACGGCAGTGAATTTGCAATAATTCCACAACCTTATGTTTAAGTATAAAGTCGATTTTCTTGTATAAACACATTTATCAGTAGATAATGAGTTGCTTTAAATCATTAAATTCACATATTTAAGTTAATTAACCTTCTTCGTCTCACTGAAGTGGACATAAAACCATAACGGCAGTGCATTTGGAAGAATTCCGTTATCTTATATTTAAGCATAAAGACGATTTTCTTGTATATACACATTTATCAATCGATAATGAGATGCTTCAAATCATTATATTCACATATTTAAGTTAATTAACCTTCTTCATCGCACTGAAGTGGACATAAATCCATAACGGCAGTTAATTTGCAAGAATTCCACAACCTAATATTTAAGCATAAAGACGATTTTCTTGGACAAACACATTTATGAATCGATAGCGAGATGCTTCAAATCATAAAATTCACATATTTAAGTTAATTAACCCTCTTCATCTCACTGAAGTGGACATAAATCCATAACGGCAGTTAACTTGCAAGAATTCCACAACCTTATGTTTAAGTATAAAGTCGATTTTCTTGTATATACATATTTATCAATCGATAATGAGATGCTTCAAATCATAAAATTCACAAATTTAAGTTAATTAAACTTCTTCATCTGACTTGAGTGGACATAAATCCATAACGGCAGTGAATTTGCAATAATTCCACAACCTTATGTTTAAGTATAAAGTCGATTTTCTTGTATAAACACATTTATCAGTAGATAATGAGTTGCTTTAAATCACTATATTCACATATTTAAGTTAATTAACCTTCTT
>NW_026038164.1:0-59518 GCF_023373825.1 Bactrocera dorsalis
CTGAAAATGGAGGCAGGGAAGAGGACTTTGTGTTTGCCTCTAAGTCATATTTCCAGTACGCAAAAAATCGGATTAAAATTAAATTTACATTTTAATTTAATATTATTATATTAAAAACAAAATTAATATTAAAAATTATTTTTTAAATGTATAAATAAAAAAACATGTCCAAAACAAAGTAAATGTTTAAAACGCTTACTAATTTCATTAGAAATACGTGTTTTTTAAACTTTTTCAAAACGTGTTTTTAAGCATGTAAAAAACGTGTAATTAAACGTGTAAACACTTATTTTTATATGTAAATGCTGACTGGGTATTGTCACTTTCTTTCTTACTTGCTTCCATGTTATATTCTCCTGTTTGTCATCGAAGTGATCGAGTTTTTGTTCGAACCAGTTCTCTTGCGGTTCTGGTGTGTCGTCAGGTCTTATTAGCTGCTTGCTCGGTTCATCAATAGTGTAAAGGGCACTACGACGTGGTCCGAATGCCTTTACATTATCAAGATTATTAAAAGTAAATATCAACAAGCAGATTGTCGTCAATTGCAGGTGACCAATGATAAGGATCGATAAACTCCCGGACATTCCTAGTCCAAACTTCGTTTACGCTATTCTAGATAAATGAACTATATTTACTTTTTACAACTGTTTATTGACTTTGTTAAATATTTCTTTGATTATGTTTGTTTTTAATTAGTTTGAACATATTTGCTTTGCTCTTTAATTAAAATCAATGTAATCCTCACTTTAATTAACAATTGTTTTGTTTTTCACAAATATATTTTTTGTTTATTAAACCGGACACTATACTCCGACCAAAACTGTAAATACATACATACGTGTATGTGGCTTGCTTGGTGTCAAACTCGTAATTGGCTCTTTAGAGATATGACACTGGTTTTATAAGGTTTATTTGGTTCAATACAAAGACCAGAAAAACAGTTCTTCGTATGCTGCTATTAGTATTATAAATAGACTTTCAAAGAATGCTCTCTTATATTAAGAGTTTTCTCTTGAACTTAGATTGTAGAAATCAAATAAGTAAAAAATAAAGATAAGGACCATTTCGTCCACAGAAAAATACAAAAGCAAAAGAGACGCTGGCTTTCTTTACAATTGCTAAGAAAGATCGACAGGTCGCGGTTCATTTGTGACTTTGGTCGTCGCATGATGGGGACACGCTTAAAAATAAATAATGATCTATATAAAACTCTAGACAATTTCAATCAGTCGTCATTATCTTAGATTTAAATACCATTTACAATTCGCTGAAAACTTACATTTTTTTTAAATATTACATTTCTATTGTGGAGGTTTGTTCAAAGAATAACAGAAATTTTAAAATTAAAATTTCGCGGGTTGGAAGAGTACGATTGACATTTTTATTTACTTACATTACTTTTTTACTGCTTTTACTTTTTTTATTTTATTTTTATTTTTTACTTACTTATCAGCTGTATTCATTGCTTACTTTGTCTGTATCAGCTGCTATGGTTAGACGTGTCTAGTTTGACGATTTTTGTTTGTTAAAGAAATGGATTCAAGAATTTGTTCGTGAACTCTTGACCGAAGCAATACTGTAACGATACCGCAGCCACCGTATTCGCCAAGCATGATCCCGTATGACTTTTTCCTATTTTCAAACATAAAAATAACCTTCAATGACTGTCGTCTATAACAAAAATCGTGTTTGAGAAGCCTTTCGACGATTGAAAGAAGCTCTGGCATAAGTCTTGTTGCATCTCAGTTCATTGTTTAATTACGTTTTATTTTTGGTAAAATATAGCTGGACGAGACAAGGACTGAGGCGAGTAGGCTCTTGTGGCGTTTACTACGGTGGAGAGCAAATTTGGTGTGGGATTGGTGGTGGGAAAGAGACTCCGTCGCCAAGTATCTTAGGCATAGCAGTCGGTAAATTCAGTCTCCACGACGAAACATCCCCAAATGGGTGGAGGCTGATCGACTTCATCGGGGACCGAAATATGGTTGTCTGTAGTACTAGGTTCCAGCATAGAAAAATTCACCAAGCTACCTGGCTGTCTCCGGATCGAGAGGCCACCAACCAGATCGATCATGTTGTGATACGAGTAGACGGAAGACACATCTGCAGTGTTTTAGACGTGTGCACGCTCCGAGATCCTAACATCGATTTGGACCACTATCTTGTTGCAGCCAAGACAAAAAACGCACGTCAACAAACACATGAAAGGTTCGACGTCGAGAAGCTGCAATCATAACAGACAACCGAAATGCGTAAGTACTAAGAGCTTAGCAAGCTAGCCGACAGGGGTAATGCTCGAAAATTCTACGAAAAAATGCGGCGACTAACAGAAGGTTTCAAGACCGGAGGATACTCTTGTAGAATCATGAAAGGTGATCTAGAGACTGATGCCCAGTGCATACTGAAAGTATGGAGGTAACACTTCTCCAGCCTGCTTAATAGCAGTGAATATAACGCCAGGAGAAAGCGAGCCCCATTCCCCAATCGATAAGGATGGAGCAGCCGTTCTATCGACCGACCATAAAGAAGTTCGAATAGTAATTACCCGTCTGAAGAACAACAAAGCGGCGGGAGCCGATGGATTTCCGGCCGAGCCATTCAAACACGGCAGCGAAGAACTAATAAAAAGCATACATCAGCTTCTTTGTAGAATGTGGTCGGACGAAAGCATGCCCAACGATTGGAATTTAAGTGTGCACTGCCCAATCCACAAAAAGATAGACCCCACAATCTGCGCCAACTTCCCTTGAATAAGCCTCCTCAACATCGCGTATAAGGTTCTACCGAACATATTGTGTAGAAGATTAAACTCATTGAACCTTATCAGTATGGCTTCAGGCCTGGCAAATCAACAACTGACCAGATATTCACTATGCGCAAAATCTTGGAAAAGATCCGTGAAAAGAGAATCGACACACACCACCTCTTCGTCGATTTCAAAGCTGCTTTTGACAGCGGATGTATAAGCTGACGTTGAGCAACTCAAAAAGGTCCGTCGGAATCAGGAAGGACTTCTTCGAGCCGTTCGAAAGCACACGAGGTTTCAGATAAGGCGACTTCCTTTCGTATGACTTCTTAAACCTACTTTTGGAGAAAATAATTTAAGCGGCAGAAGAAAACAGAGAAGGTACCATCTGATGATATTGATATCATTAACAACCGCGCCGTTAGTTTTGCTTTCTCTAGACTGGATAAGTAAGCAAAGCAAATGGGTCTGGCAGTGAACGAGGTCAAGACGAAATATCTCCTGTCATCAAACAAACAGTCGTCGCACTAGCGACTAGACTCCCTCATCACTATTGACAGTCATAACTTCGAAATCGTAGATAACTTCGTCTATCTTGGAACCAGCATCAACACCAACAACAACGTCAGTCTCGAAATCCATCGCAGAATATCTCTTGCCAGGTGCTACTTTGGAGTAAGCAATTAAGAAGTAAAGTCCTCTCTCGATGAACAAAAATCAAAGTTTATAAGTCACACATTATTCCCGTCTTGAGAGAGAGAGAAGGTTCTGCGAAAGACTTATGGTCTTTTGCGCTTTGGCTATGGCGAATATCGCATTCGATGGAACGATGAGCTGTATGAGATATACGATGGAATTGACATCCATCCATCCACTCCGTTGGAAATACCAGGTGGAGAAGGACCTGGCTTCGCTTGGAATTTCCAATTGGCGCCACGTTGTGAAAAAAAGAAACGACTGGCGCGCTGTTGTTAACTCGGCTATAATCGCGTAATCAAAGGGTCAGAGAGTATTTTTACCTAGTTTTATTAATGCTAATGCGTTATCTAGAAATCATATGGACTCTCGTAACATGTTGCTACAGACTATCAAATTTTGTTCAAGATAAGTATAGAGTTAAGTATATAATAGAATGATAAGCCGAGTTGAAATCCTGACTGTCTCCCAATCCGTTTGTCTCTAAAAACTTAAATAAATATTAAGATATTTTAAACTTTGTGTTCCTTGCCATCCACAGAGGCTACGGATAGCAATTAGGCAGAATCGGACTATTGCCACCCCTTTCAAAAAGGCATTAAATGAAAATCTATATATTTTTTTTGACTCTCTATTGATTCTATATTCGTGACGATCCTTCGAAAAACTGTTACTGTGCTTTGAAATTACTACTTCCGTAATGGATATTTTAATTAACTCATAAAATTAACTTTTTTATATTTATGTAAAAAATATATGTATGTATGTATTTACAAATAGGGTATATATTCGATAGAGTTTGTTCAATTACATTCGAATTTGATTTGGTATAAGCGTAAAATAAAAACGAATTAATTCTCTCAATAAACCTTATTTCCGACTATGTATTTAGGCTGACTCCAACTTGAAGTTCTCCAGCAATTGGGCAAGATATTTTATAATTTTATTACGTGCCTCTACAAGTTGTGGTGGATCGGATTTAGCAGGCTCATACATATTGGCGCAGTGAGCAGTACCTAAAATCAAATAAGAAAGTATTAAACGATATTGTTATACATCTGTAATAGGTGCTAACACACCTTCGATATAAATTGTGGGCAATTTCGGATTCTTCGATTTAGTCAAGCCGAGTGCATGCCATGGATCAATAGAGCCGTGTACGTAGAGCACATTTGTGGTGTTGGGTTTCAGTGCGCCATAATTTTCGTTTGTCTGTGAGACAACTTGCTCTAAGTATTTCGAGTCCATACTGTATGAGATAGTTAAAGGAAACAGTTAATTTGAAAATAGTGTGTAGTTAACGGGGTTGGTACCTCTCTGAGTAAACATCCATGCACTGCTTAATGAAAAAATCAACCGCAAAGCGGTCACCAAACGTGTCACTCTTATTATTCGAGGTTTGATAGAAACCAAATTCATTGCAAGTCTGATAGGTCCACTGCCGACTGCCATTACAGGCTTTAGCATCCCAAGAAGTTTCTTTTAGCTCAGCGATCATTGTATCATACTTGTAATCTAAACATTTCTCTTTTGACTCAGTCAAAAGCATATCATTAACCACACCGAGACGAGCAACCGGTGGACCAATGGTAGTATTGACCATTACGTTGCACAGCTGTTGAAGATAATTAAGCAGTTATGTTGTAAGTTCAAAAATATATCATTTTCAATTTCAAAAACCTACATCATCGATCGTATATTTGGCACTAGGTCTGTTGTCCTTGTTATATTGTACAACACCAGCAAAGTTGCCAGCCAAAGATTCGAAGAAGTTGGACATGTCCAATGGATTATTTATGGAGTCTTTGATAGGTGTGCAGGTTCTGAAAGAAAATCAAACGTTTAAAAAAGGTGAAAGGTTGAACCTTTAGCATGCTAAATACTTGAATTTCTCATCCAAATTACGTTGTCCGATCATGTGACGTGTTAAAATTTCGACTTGTGCAAATGCACGACCCACAGCTTCTAAACAATCGGTGGAGTATGTGGCCAAGGAAGCTTTCACCACCTCAAAATACTCTGTAAAGATATTTAAAGGGGGTTTAGTGGTGTATATATGTAAGTAAAATACTAAAGTCCAACACAAAAACAAAAAAGTATTTTTCTACAAATTGTAAATGTAATAACATTCTTATTCTCATGCTCTCTTTTATATTTGGTTAATTTACAAGGAAGTTGGAAGTAGGTTTCACTCTTATCATTTTTAAAAGTTTATTTATAGATTATTTATGTATCGAAGTGAGTAATTTTGTCTTAAAATATTATAATTAACAAACTTGTATTGCAATCATAAATGAAGACTTGAGCGATGAAAAACAATTATCGAAGAAATTAGTCGAACTTTCAATCCATGCATATTTCTGATATTATAACACCCTTTAAAATCCATGAACAGTTTAAACGCTGCTTGATAAGCTCTGCAATACTATTTAAAAAAATATTAATCTTACCTTTAAAATCGACTTTAGCCAATAACGGCCCACTTGAACTTATAGCACCGTGTATTAGATTAGGGAACTTTTCACGTGCCCAAGCTGCCAGTGAACCCGGGTAAGAACCACCGAAAACTATCCATTTTTGATTATCATTCATGCTGTATTCTTTCTTCATGCTGCGTATAAAGTTAGCCAAATCCGAAAGCGCTTGTTCTGAAGTCAGATATACCAGATTCTTTGTGGAGAGATCACTACAAAAGAACATAAATAAAATTATATAAACTTAAATGCCGGAAAGCTTTTTACTAAGTACTCTCACCTTGTGGGATGACTTTTACCATAAAAGCGATGCTCCAACTGGAAACAAAGCGCACCGAAATGTTCCGCATATTTAATCCAAGCGCCTTCGGACATCCAACGTTTCGATGCCTCTCCCTCGCCGCCGATCATTAGAAAAACTGGTGCTGTGCTGTCATTGCGATAGAACTCATCATTCACAAAATAACGCTGTAGAAACATAATAAAAAATTTACATGTATATAGCATGTAGTATATTTATGTACATATACATACATATGTGAATATTCATATATCGAAGCATATTCGCAATCTTACATACCTGCTTCCAAGTGAGTTCCTTGTTCTTTTGACCAAAATGATCCAGCTTTTGCTCAAACCATTTGTCTTCCGGTTCTGGCTTGCGTCGCAGTGACTCGAACTTGCTCGGCTCGCCTAGAAAGCCATCATCGTAACGCCCATTACGGAATCGACCCAATGCACTGGTCTTATCAATACTTGCGATAATAAACAACAACAAAACAAAACTCAAACGCAATAGATAAGCCGTGTGCCTAGGAAAGGCTCTATTTGCAGTGGCCATCTCGTCTCTGACCCGTTCTACGAGTACAATAATGTCTTTGTAAATATGCCAATCGTTGTTGTTGTTCTATGTTTTATTGAAGTTGTTTGTTGTTATTATTCTGTAGAAGAGCAAAAAAAGGTAAATCAAAATGTATTTAAATTTTTAGTGTCAACAAACTAAAGTGTTCAAATTACTCGCAAGCACACAGTGGCGTTGTTTATAGAAAATAAATTTATATACACAAGTGAGGTTATCGCTACATAGTGATTACTATGCACAAATGGCAGTCGGACAGTTAAAAGCAAAACAGCGGTAACAACACAAAGTATGCACCAACAATTTGTCCTCTTACAAGGCAATATTGATTTTCCTTTTAATTTTAAATGCGCAGATTTTATTTGATAATATAATTTGCTAAGGAAAAAGAAAATTGTGTTGAACTACTTATTACCTGTCAAAATCCTATAGAAATTACAAATGAGCACGTCTACTTAACGCGATGTCTACGAAACGAATGACGAGCTGAGCGGTTTTGTTGTCGTTGAGCTACTACTCTTCCAGCTATTCTCCGTGAAACAGATGCTCTTGAATATACATACATATGTAAGTATGAATTTATATATCGGCATATGTCGTGTTATGATGACGGAGAGGTTCCACGACATTCTAGTGCACGGAGACAAATCTAATACATCGTACCGTGTACTCCGCTTGACGCTCTTAAAATGCTTAAAGTGATATATTATATTATATTATATGTATGTATGTATATTAAAAAAATTGAAGATTTATATTAAATACAATATCTCTTTACTAGAAGCTCGAGCGAGCTTTCTTCTTCCATTCCACGAATTCTACATCGCCTCCGATCAGCTAATATATTTTAAAGGAAAATATGTGTACCCTTGATCAAAACAAAATTTTTACGCATTTTATTACAAATGATCGGCTTTAAAATATTCTCCTTTTGAGTCAAAACATGGATGTCTAACGCTTAGTGTTTCCAGCAAAAGGCTTTTAATGGCTTCAATGAACTCATGGGTTAGATTTTTCAGATTCGAAAAGAGTTTTCAGTTTCAGAGGGCGCCAATTCAGACGAATACATTGGCTGATCGAGTACTCCCATCTCGAGTTTGTCTAAAAAGTCAGTCACAATTCTGCTAGGGTGGGACCGCGGTATAGTATTCCTTATTGACCGTTTGACCCTCAACAAGGGAGGTAATCGAAGAAAACAATGAGCATCACCCAGATTTTTGACCTACTTTGTAGTGGTTTTTTCGGTTTCGCCTCTTTTTTGGAGCGTCAATGGTTATATTATTGGTGCCTCCAAATGTTATTGATACAAATTCATAAAGAAATAAGCTCGTCATTTTAGTACTATTGTCTAGAGGTGACTGCTGATGGGTGTCTCCAAAGGTTTAATAATACTACTCAACAACTTTTATATTTTATGTACTAGGGAGACCCCACAATCTGCATCAGCTGGCGTGGCAACGTCGCATATAAGGTTCTATCGAGCGTACTGTATGAAATATTAAAACATACCGTCAACAAACTGATTGGACCTTATCAGTTTGGCTTTAGGCCGGAAAAATCAACAACTGACTGCATATTCACCATGTGCCAAGTCTTGGAAAAAACCGTGAAAAGAGAATGGACACGCGCTGCCGCTATGTCTGAATTTGGTATCCTCTCAAAACTAATACGACTGTGTAAACTGGTAACGGCAAATACCGCAGTCGATGAAACGATGAGGTCTACGAGATATACGACGCCATTGACATAGTTAAGTGGATTAAGAGACAGCGGCTACGCTGGATAGGTCATGTCGTAGAAGTTCACGCAAGTGAGGAAAGTTCTCCGAGCATTCACTTGGAAGTGGCAACAAACGATTCTTTTACATATGACTAAAGGTGCTCATGACTTCCGGCTTTAGATCAAGTACTCTGTGGGTAGCCAAAAAACACCCGTTTGAAGGCAAGCTAAAGTGAGAAAGCGAAACATCCCCTAAATAGGGTTGTGCGCTAGGTTTGGGACATAAGAACAAATGATCCTCTTTTTTCGTTTTTCCAGATATGAAAACTAATTATCTTCGAGTTCAAGTTCATCTTTGAAAGTCGATCTGGTCTTCCTCTTTTTGATACAATTAATCCTTTCATTGTAACCTCTTGATTAAAACCCATTTATGCGCAGTTGTACTCGAAAACTGGCTTATATCATAATAGCTATCTTGTAGATTTATTTCTAGGAGTCAGTCTCTAAACCTTTTCTTTTACCCTATAAATGTCAAGAGTCTATTTAGAATCATGGCTCTTCCTCGTTTAACAGATAGATTCCTTCAAAATAATTGTACTCAGTGGACATTATACGAGGTGTGTTCAAAAAGTATCGCGAATTTTGAATTTTCGCGGGTTACGTATATTCGAATTTCGAATTTTTTGTGGCGTTATGTTGGTACTCATGTCTCTCACTTATGCCGACAAGCTCGGCCATTTTGAATGATCAATTTAATTGTTGACAGCTGCTTTGCTTGCACGTGTTTTGGATCGTCTTCGATTTTTACCTATCAAAAAAAATTGCACCACGATAACGCCCCTGCTCACACACATCGTTGCTGGTGCGCGACTTTTTGACCAAAAAAAACACTAATGATGCCGCAGCCACCGTATTCCCAGATCTGGCCCCTGTGACTGTTTTCTTGTTCCCTAAACTGAAGAGGCCCATGAAAGGACGACGTTACGCTTCTCTTGACGAGATAAAGACGGCATCAAAGGAGCTGAAGATTAAAAAAAAATGATTTGTTTGAAGTTGTAAAAAACCGTGGCACAAGTGTACTCAGTGGACATTATAAATATCAGCTGAGTTCGGTATTATCATAGTTCTTTAGTTCTAAAAAGGGTTGTTAAAGACAATGCATTTTACTGCCCACGAAGAATTCGTTCAAAAGGATCCCTATTTAGAAGCATCTCTCTTTCTCTAAACTTTCTGTAACTTCGTACAATTTTTATTCAGCCTTAATTCGTATCTGCCGGTATGGTATATGTATGTCCACTAAAAAAACACAGACACTTCAAATTTAACGTGGATTTTTTATTATCATTCGAAAGAACATTATTTGGCATTTATTTTTTTTAGATTATTTCTTTCAAATATTGGCCGCGGCTAAGTCTAAGATGGTCCATTCGTTGAGTTCAATATTCAATGACTCGCGAATGACATGCGTGATGTTTTGCTCCAAGGCCTGAATCGAGGCGGGATTATCTGCACACACTTTAGACATATCTCTACAGGAAAGAGTCTACGATGTGATACCACACGATGTTAGTGGCCCATCTGCTCACCGGAGAATTGGCTTTAAAATGTCGGATATTCTTGGAACTTGACAAGAGCCCATAGAGCGAAGAGATGTCGCTTAGGAAGGCCGAGCGGCTTCAGTTCTTGCACAAGCTGTATTTTGTACGTTTTCAATTTAAGATCTTGACATAAAATGTGCCAAGTCGTTCCAATGCGTCAGTCCGTGTACACTCTCAGGTACGGCTGCTATATTTTCTTTACTGAGTGCTAGACATGGTTTATTCAATCGATTATTATCCATTAATGAATGCTGGGTCTCAAGAAGGGTGAGGACGTTGTGACGTACGGCCTACGTTCAGTAGGCCAACTATGTTGACCATTAGTTGACCAAAGCGCTCGTAACACATTCTTTACAGAACTTGAATTTTCGTTATAAAGTAGAACGATTTGTAAACGTTTGATAAACAATAAAAAATTTATAAAAAAAATTTAATCGGCGCGGGGAATTACAACTTTCCTTCAAATTTCTTTAAATAATGGTTAGAATAAACAAATTTCATCTGTATCCTTCTAAATTCCATTAAATACATATATAAATTTATAGTAAAACCTCTACTCCAATTACTAAATAAAAAAAAGTTCAGTCTCCATTCAATCATTACACTGTATCGTGGCTCTCAAGCGGTTAATGATTCTTCCCGAACATTTTGGTGGACATGGAGCTTTACTTCAATTTTTTCTTTATTCAATTTTTTTCTTTACTCAATACATCTTGTGCATAAATAACTTTCGGAGCAATAATATAAATTTGAACAAAATGTATCAAATATCAAAATTATCAGTTTTACGTGCTTTCACTCAAACAATACGTCATTCTGCCAGCAAAGGTGGATCCTCTAAAGATGGAAAAGGTGATTCAAAGTGTGCGCCGTCTAATAAAAGTGGATCTTCCGGCCCCTCCAAAGATGGAAAAGGTGATTCAAAGAGTTCGCCCGTTATCAAAGGAGGATCCCCCGCTGGAAAGAGTGGGTCAAAGTGTGCGCCGCCTAGCAAAGTTGCGGCCTCAGCCTCCGCTAAGGATGGAAAAGGTGAGTCAAAATGTGCACCTATAGAAAAATTAGATCTATGTGAATCTAAAAAAGGAGGAAAAGATGCAAAAGCAAGTCGATGTGGCGGTGTACCAACAACTGACAAGAAACCCGAAATTTTGGGCGGCGCTGTAAGGGAATCCAGTTGCAAGCCAAAGAAAAAGCCCCCAACAAAAGGTATGTTCAAAGCCATTTACTTATATTTGTAATTGTGTAGGTTGAGGTCAGTGATGGTAAAAACTAAATATATTAAATTATTAAATGCGTTAGAGGAGGAATCCGAAACTTCTCTTATTATAAAGCAGGTTTCGCTGATACTCGTATAAAGAATGGTAGGAATAAAGTTTTCATCCCTTTAAATATTTTGACCGACGTATATTTTGGTTCGTGCATTCATGATCAAAAGAGCAAAAAATTTTGTTTACAAATACTATGCTATAAATACATACATACCAAGTTCTTTATCGTTACGTGGTCAATAACGAAATAAAGCATTGATCAAATAGATCCCCGTTATACTATACGTCTGTTTTTCTCTTATTTGAGGTTTGTAAAATAAGGGTTTCTATAACTTTTGTTGACTACCGAGCAGCTGAATGGTTCTATGAAAGGATTTTTGAGGTTAGAAATATACTCTGATGTTTATATTTGCCTCACCGACTGCTTTTTCTTTTAGTAAAAACTTGTTTCTGTACTTTTATAATAAGTATTTCACCTTAACGCAATTTAGTAACCGAAATTCTGACAATTATATGTATATGGTATGTACATATACCCATTACTTATCATTCCAGGCACCAGCACGGCGGGAACATTGCGAAAAATTTGTTTATTCGCTGTTTTACCAGCTGTCGTATTGCTGAATACATTGATACTTACAACGCGAACCCATCCGGAACGTCCAGAATTCAAAAAGTGGCCACATCTATATAAGCGTGACAAACCCTTCTGCTGGGGTGATGGAATCAAATCGTTCTTTCACAATCCACATACCAATGCATTGCCTGATACCGGCTATGAAGACGAGTAAGAGCGAGTGTGTCTTTATTTTTAGAATATGTACAATATATTTCATCAAAATGTCAAGTAAATGTACAAAATAAATTAACATTTTTTTATATCCGGTATATAATCGCAATTGATATCCGGTTGTTGCTTCATATTAATGGGTGGGCATTCAATGCAACAAACATTGTCCTTGGCCGAGCTTTTTAAGAGATTCTCGATATTTTCAGGTTTTGAGGTTCTCGGAGCAGTTTGAGCGGTTGCTTCGGCTTTGCTTGCGGTTTCCGGTACCGCTGTTTGTGGGGGAGGATTAGGCTTACCCCAGAACTCCTATGAAAAAGAAGGTTTAGTTTTCAATAGTAATCTGAAATTTAATTTATTAAATATATTTTTTGAGCTCACCTGTGGCACATCCCATATGATAATAGCACCATCCACACTGCCGGTAACAAATAATCGACCGTTCGGACTAAAAGCACAGCTCAGTACGGGCGATGAGTGTTCGTAGCCGGCACAAACCGTTATGCCACGATTATAGTCCCACATCTGCGAAAACATTACAACACACATTCCCACATAAAATTAAAGGCAATCTTCAAAACACCACCAACCTTAACAGTTTGATCACTTGATACCGTTAGAAAGTAATCACCTGTCGCATTGATATCCAAAAAGTTGATCGAGTTCTTCTTCGTGCCGTGAAGTTCACGTATAAGACTGCCATTGTAAACCATCCAATAGCTAATGCGTCCATCGGAACCACAGGCGAGCAATTGAACACCGGTCGGAAAGTAACGAGCACACATAAACTGTGTATTAGAGGTGACGACGAACTTACGGGTCATGCGACTGGACAAAATAAACATATTTAGTTGTTGTTGATTGCTAAGAAACTTCACATACTTAACATCCCAAATCACACAAGAACCATCCACACAAGCGGATATAATTTCAGTATCCAAATGATTGAAGTCTAGTGACGATATCGGTCCAGAATGATCCTTTAAAACGCCAATTAAACTCTGTCGATACGGTTCAATTTTCCATACACGCACTTGCCCCTCAACACCACCGGTGACAAGTAAGCGGCCAGTCGATGAGACCCGCAAGGCACTGCACCCTATAAATTGTAAACTCTGTGTTAATGGATACCTTTAATGCAAATAAGTGCTAACGTTAAGGCAACCAATCAACCTAAATATACATTTAAGGCAATTCCTCATTCCCACCACAGCCGGTTCTACGCACCGGAATTTATCCGGCCAAAGGCTGCTATTTCGGAGCTAACCCCGTTTAGATTGGTAAGTTATAAAGCATTGAATTCATATGATCTATCTATGTACATATAGAAAGTCATTTTGCTGATTTTAAAAGCTCTAAACTCTAAAGTTTGTAGGAGCTTGGAGACATTTATCTTATATTATTTTTAAAAATTAACTCTTTTAATACAACCTTTTCTCACATCTTCTGAACATGTCAGATGAGGAGGCTGTGCACACCCTAATTATGTCACTAATTACCTCTGTATTCCTATACTTCAAATTTGATCCTTAAATAAGCTGAGCTTCCGATCCAGTTCTGGGGACTTTTTAATCAGGGTATGAGCAGGTTTAAAAAGCATTCCCTTTACTATTTAAAAGACTTCTCTTTCCATTTCTTTAATGACGCCAAATACAAGAATGATACATATGTTGTAATGAGTATGACAGTGTGGGTCCGTTACTTATTGTAGAGACCTTTTGTCCAAAAAATAAATTAGTTTGCGACGTCATACAAGAAATGAGGTGGGAAAACTTTACTTAAAAATGAACTTGACCGATCGCATATATAACATAGTATGGCAATTATCATTCTTAATACCATATTTATATGCACCGTGGTGAAGATAGCTTCGACAAAAGAAATATTCTCGGAGGAATACTTCGTTTTGAACGGATATATCCAAACTTTGTCTTACTGTCTTATTTTCATAACAAAATATCTACTATACATATATCATGTCTAGTTTGGTTGAGAAACTGAAGATAGGATCTCTCAAATAAAGCGGAACGAAGAACATTGAAATAGAGATTGTAACAGTAGTTGTGATAATTCATTTCATAATTTTAGAAAATGGCAATGAAGCAAATGAGTGGAACGCCATGAAAGAGCACCCTTTGATTGGCGGCATAAGACTCACCTTTATTATGCGCATTCGGTATGGCATATATCAAGCGTCCCGTTATGGGCGTAAATGCACGAATGACACCATCATTCCAAGCCGATACAATGCTGCTGCCATCGTTGGTGAATTGCAAGGACACACACTTGAAGTTGTAGACCATAATACGTAATATCTCCCGTAAACGTCCGATCGACCAAATTCTTATGCTCTGATAGCCAGCAGAGGCAAAAACTGTCGATAGATTTCTGTGAAGAGAAAATGTACAATATTTTAAAAACAACATATAACTGTCAAATGGTATTCGTTAGTATGACATAAGTATGTCCAACCAACTGTGACGTAATTATTAATATTGATAAAGATATACAGATATCTTACTTGGGAAACACAATTTGATTAACTGGTTTGCGATGGCATGTCCGCAACAATTTACACGAGAATTTGACAATATTCAGAAACCATATTTCATTTTGATCGGTAGACACTATGAACTCATCGGTTGTTGTTTTGGTTCTGACCAAAGATGTCACCGCAGCATATACATTGGCGCGCTTAAGCTGGGGAGCAAATAAGAAAGTCTTACATGCAATGTAATGACAAGTATTTTATACTATACCGTTCGAAATATTGGCCAAGTTGGAGAAGGATAATTCTTCATCATTTCCAGCGTAACATCCTTCCGTTCTTCCACCAACTCTAAGGTGCCATCGCCGGCGCCGACCAATATCAATCCCTTCTTCACAATGCACAAGTGACGCACGCCATTGACATAACGTTCACAGTCCTTGCCGTACGGCTTACGCGGATTATGCTTTCCAAAAGCCCCCAACATCGATGCGGTCATACCGATCTGCGTAACATTTACCGGATCGCAGCATTTGAGTGCGACCTTAACGATATCGCCCGTCATTGTGCCTAAATAAAGGTATTCATCCTTCTCATCCACTTGCATGCCTGTATAAATGCGCTGAAGTTTGCCCACGTGCATATCATGAACATGAAGTTTCTTCTGCTCACGCTGAATGCTCCACATGCGCAGATGTCCTACACACAGGGTACCATCAATCATATACATAATTCATAAAAGAAATTCATCGCGATATAGACACTTACGATCACCAGCGACAATAAAATGAGACGGACTGTTATGTAGAGAGCAAACGGTGAGTGCGTTACCGGATATTGAACGAGCTGCCGGTGTCTGACATATTGGTGTACTAAGGCGCAATAAATTAAGATTCAATTAAATTTTATAAATTTATAAAATAGTTTGATCAGTGTGAGTTCCCGAAAAAGTATGTGTATATGTATGTATCCAGGAAGCACTTAGCCTCACCACCCGTTAGCGCCATTATCGCGCATAGAGGGTTCAATTCTTGTTGGAAGGTCGCACAGGCGCAGTATACGCTGACTCTTCTTCTCGCATGTCGGTGTATGTTGAGCTACGGTCTCGAAAGTCGTACCACGGAAAAACTAGACAAAAATATATGTAATGACGGACCCTAAATTGAAGGTTCGTAAACTGGCTGAGGCTGTAGGCATCTCGCATAAGTGCGAAGTTAGACAGCTCCACTATACTAAATAACTGAAGAAGACAAATGTGGTATTCCACTTTGACAATGGACCCTTTTGGTCGTATTAGGCTACAAACTGCTGCGTATACTCCCTCTACTGTATTCGCTGCGACTTATTTTTGAAAAAGTCAGGCAGAAATTTTAATCGAAAGAGCAAGTTATGACACCTACAGACCCGCAGAGAGCGGAGTTTTCAATATACATATTTAAAATTTAATAATAAATTCCAACTTCCATTTTTCTAAAATTTGCCTCATACTTTTGTAGACTTATAGTTACATATGTAAGTACTCATTGAATACATCTCGTATCATGCAGTAAAAGCCAACCTCTTCCTGTAGACCTCTAACGCGATTATTTCTGAACTCCAAAAAGAATACTAAGCATTTCTTTCGACTAAATTGTTGCTTAAATATTTTCTACTTTTATAAATAATTATCTCTTAATTATTTACTATGACTTTAATTGAACAACTTACCGCGCTTCAGTGTCCAACACAATTACGGTGCCATCATCCTTTCCACCAACAGAAACCAAACACTTTTCATCTGCCGTAAAGGAAATTGATTGTACCAAAACCTTGTGGAGATCATGACGAGCTAATTGCTTGCGTGTGGCGAAATCCCACATAATCACGTAAGCCGGAAAGCCCATGTGATTCCGCTGTCCAGAAGCTAAATATTGACCACTGCCGCGCACAAACATGAAATATTGCAAATTACAAGATTATTTAAATATAAAGGTTTCCTCTTATTCTTCCATACCTTTTACTGATGGTCAGGCAGGAGACGGCGTGTGTGTGTCCACTTAAGAACTCTTGCTTATTATTCAGCGTATTCGCGATACCGATTTTGTTGCCAAGCGAGTATATCATGCTCACCTTGTCGGGATGCAACTGGACTCCATTTTCGACCTTACCGTTAGCACCGAAAATAGCGCGCGGCTCCAATTTTTTCACTTCAACCAACAGATCAGACATTACGTGTTTTTTATTTAAATATTTTCTTTAGTGTTTTATACTAATTTTTAAAATATTGACCACCGTCCAAATAAGTGAGCGGAAAGATATATTTTAGCAAAATAAATATATTTACACAGAAATATGTATATATTTTTTACAATTGTAGGATATGTTAGAATCTTGTATAAATGTGAAAAGTTTTCCAAGTTGTCAGAATGCTTTTCAATTTAAATTCAACATAATGTTTTGAAGTTGTCTTAATTTTGTTTATTTTTACTGTCCAAGGTGTATAATTACTGTGCAATAAAAGTTGAAAATGATTTTGAAACATGACCTGGTGTAGCCGGCAAAGAAGGTCTGACATGGTTACCTCGTTAAGTTGTTTGGTTGTCTAAACAATAAACAAATACTGAAATCCCACCGAAGTATAATTGCAGAAGCCGTTATGAATAACGGAAATGTAAGACCATTGAATATTTGCACCCTTTAACCATTATGTACAACACAAAGCAATTGTAAACCACTTAAGGGTGTACTTCTTGCTTGAATGATTCAGTTGAGATTGTGGCTGCAACTCAGTTCGTCCAGAGGGCAGTTCTTAATTATGAATATAAATAATATGATCGTCAACATCGATGTCCCATTTCTTGGTCAAGAGGTATCAATGCCGCTCGGAACTCACCTTTCAATAACCTTTGTTTTGTATACAATTGTAATTGAGAGTACAATCACTTGTAAAGAGCAGAAGTTAGCTTAGAAATAATAACTGGAGTCATCTGGAGGTTGAAGTGGAACCTCCTAGGAACACCAAGAGAACATTCCTACAACACTTTGACGACCTCCAACAATATACATATATCTAACACACAGTGAGGCTCGTATGCTCCCAGTAAAGGAGCAAAATGAATTCCACTCGAAGCAGTTTCTTCTGGGGTTTTTTCGTAGGAACCATACAAACCATCCCTACAGTCGCCTGCTTGAAGCGGAACTGGATCCTAGGAACCTCAAGAGGTCTTTCCTTAAGTACGTGACGTCGATCAGACTTCGGACGCAACAAACTTAAGACATCCGCTGACCGCCATAAACACCTTCACCGACTTCCTCTCAAAGAATGGCGTACTTGAAGTCAAACCACCAGCATAGCAGACGACGAGCTCGAGTTGTGGCGAGAATCGAGAGTGACCCTTGCGCTGCTTCGTTCTTTATACTGTAGCCGGTTAAACTCCTACTTTTCCAGAAATATATGTTCAGCATGCCAGAAGTCCCCTCATGACTCTAACCACCTCTTTGCATGCCGAACTAACCTTACACATCTGACAATCCTCTCCCTATAGTCTGACTCCGCCGAAAGAGCAAGTTTTTTGGCCTTCCGTTGGATGACAATAACAACTTAAACATAAAACTGGCTAACCTAAATAAAAGCGTTGAGCGGCGAATAAACGCCAACGGGGTCTCCGTAAAAAAAGCGGAAACTTTACATGATATTCTGACTTAAATTATACATTTAGTACAAAAGAAATACAATGCAACGCGAATAAATTTATTAATAATACTTTCATACCTTTGTGCAAGCATTAAACATCGAATGCAATTACAAAATTGAATTTTTAAAACCTCAGCTTTGTCGCTGCATTTATTTAGGTATGGGTATAATGAGTTTTTGATAGCAATTTGCCGATGCCGCTTTGATTTAAAGACGGCAGTAAAGGGTTAGCATACTCAAAATTTTAAATCGAGTAAAAACATTTATAAATTTTTAGTTCATTCTTTCGGTGTATAACTAATCTATTACATTTTAAAGAACTGCATTAGCAACCCTGTTTCGTTGATGAGAGAAAAGTCACTACATTTCAGGAGAGACCCGGCAGCTGTCATTTTCAACAAGAAAAAAATTAAGATAAGAACTACGAAACGCCTGCACAAAGGCAATTGAAAAAATTAATAAATAAAAAATGCTCGTGCTTAATTCTTTTATTCTGTGAGTAGCAACAAGGTGTGAACATTTGTTTAACCGCCAGAGCGCGTAATAATTGTGCACAAATGAATTGAGCGTTCCTGAAAAAAAACTAAAGCCAAAAAAGTTCCACAGTTGCATATAAGAAACTTCGTTTGCATTTATCAATTAAAAATCGTGCAATTTTCGCAAATTTAAAGTGTATAAAATAAAGTGCATAATTAACTTAATATACAACTAAAATGGATACATTAACCGTGATGAAAGTGTGTTGTATCGGTGCTGGATACGTTGGTGGCCCGACTTGTGCGGTTATGGCGCTTAAGTGTCCCGATATACAGGTTACAGTAGTGGATAGAAGTTCTGAAAGAATAGCGCAGTGGAATTCTGAAAAATTGCCTATTTATGAGGTAAGTCTTTTTATATCAAATCACAAAACCCCTTTTTACAGTTTAGTAAACAAACGCTGAATTGATTTACCGACTAAACTATATTGAAAAGAGAACATAATTTTGTAAATTTGTTTAAAAAGATTAAAAACCTGTTGTACGTGATTCAAAGCTGACTAAGTGCCACAGTCAGCATCTCTTTGATTTCTGGTCGTTTGGCGTGTTTAGCGCTTATTTGCAGTAAGGTCAATGTCACGGGAACATGTGTTTTGCTTCTTTTAATTAAGATACTTACATATATGTATATACGTATATGCTATGAACTATGTAAAATTGATTAACGAGTATTTATTTACTCTAAAATTTAAACTGATTTAATTTAACTATCCTGCTATAATAGTTAGTATAATAATAATCTCAATGCAATCTTTGCTTTTCTGCTTTCTTAACAACAAAATTTCGTTTGTTTAACTATTAAGATACATATTTTTTTTTAATGTTTTTTTGTTAAAACAAAATTGTATATTTAAAGCACTTAGCTGTTATCTTTTTTCAATTCCGTGCTTTACAAATGTGTTCTTAACGCGTGTAGTATAATTACAGTAAAATATGTAATTAGTCTTAAACTAATAATAAATATTAGTAAATTGAGTTTACTGTTCTGATAAGGATACACGTAATGGTCTATATGTATGAATGTATGTTATTTCCTTAATATGTATGCATGTAACTAAGATATTAACAGATATTTCGCGTTCAGTTGTTTTGTTCCCAAGTATTTAATAGGTTTTCTTTTGTCTATCCACTTCTAATGCTCTCACCTAGTTAACTTTTAAGTCTTCAAATTGTTTTTTCTTGTTATTTGCATGTTAACTGTATAAAACGTGCTTTGATTTCATAACAAAAAAGCACGTATGGGAGGGCTAAGTTCGGATGTAACCGAACATTTTATACTTTTGTATCTTTCAAGGATCCCAGCCGGCTATATGTATATCTTCAGGTGTTGGCCATTGAAAAATGTAGCGAAAGGGTTCCACTTCATTGTTCGACGAAATCGTGAATAGATTGCTATCAAAGCGATAATTATACTAAAAAATTCTCAATCGATTTGTATCTATTTCGATTAATGACGTTTTGTGGACGTGACAGTGGTCCGTTTACGCCCATTTACGATCTCGTCCTTACTTCTTTGCCAAGGAACATGTCTAACATGCTTCATTGAAATATATTAATTTTCACAACTGTTTGAGATAATGATTACAACTCGTCTCGTCATCCTCATCATTTATACATATTGTATTTAAGTGACACAAACAACCGTTAGGTGAACAAAACTATTATACTTTGTAGCAACGTGTTGCAAGAGTGTAAAAAATATACAGCTTTGGGATTCTAAAACCAATACACATAGTAGAACACCGGCAAAAAATTTTACAGAAAGAGGAAGCGAAATGAAAATTTGTGAAATTTATTATGTTCAATAGAGAGTTATGCGAGAATGAGGCACAGAAAGCAAACAAGTATGTTATTATGGAGGCATGTATGTATGTATGTACATATATGTATATACAAATGTATAAACAATTCAAGTTCTTCCAAGCACATGTGAGCATTGAGTCAATGAACCAAAAAAAAGTGCATTGTTTTGTACATTGTACACACTTTCAAATATTCATACACATATAGTTTAAACAAAAATGTAAGGTTTTAGGTACTATGAGAATGTCTTTTAATAAATAGAAATCACCTAGCCGAAATTGAAGTTTTTTTCCAATATTTAATTTACAATAAATTTATTCATACATACATACATATGTATACGTATATATATTTTATTTCATAGCTAAAAGCATTACAGTTCAGGGTCTTTGAAGTATGATGTACATAAGTATACTTTAATGTTCATTCTCCTCCTCTGTACAATACAAAAAAGTATAAAGATATAAGTAATTGTGAGATGTCTAGTGATTAACACATTAGAAGATAACAGAACACGAAGAATTTTCTTCAAGCATACACATTAAAAATATTATAAAATATATGCGCAACTCTCACTGTCATTTATTTATATAATAATGTTAAGTACAAATTTAATAATTTTATAAACACGTACTTCGTAAAAAAAATATATACATATGTACATAAGTAAATTATTAGCCTTAGAAGTAGCAAAAAAAATTGATTATGTAATTTTTCATACATAGTATAAATCAAATAAAGTTAAGTGCCGTACAATAAAAATGTATGTTTATAATTAAAACCCAAGCATAACTAAGCACGGCCTTGAAACACGTCATACCTAATAATTGATCATCAATATTTCATTGAAGTCATCAATGTCAGGTATACTCATATGTACATCTGTATATTAAGTTTTAAACTTCTTGAGTATAATTTTTTTTAGACTAATAAGTATATACATATGTATGTATGTATGTATGTATTGAAGTGTGTAAGTACCAAAAGTTTTTACGTTACTTTAATTGATTCAAGTGCTGCAACGCCTTCACAGCATAAATATTTTTTTTAAGATAAAGGTGCTTATGCAACACAGACAAAATATAATGTTATTTCATAAAAAAAAAACTATTTATAGAATGACGTTTTTAACGCTAAAAAACAACTATAAAAGTTGTATATTTTTTGTTTTCATTACAAAAATATTTGTACATGTATTTCATTCGTGTGTTTTGCTTAAATATATGCAAGTACATCATACATAACAAATATTAGTTTATATTAGCTTGATAAAGATAAACAATAAAATAATAATATGTAATAACAATAATATTATATTAGTGCTGACGTATATGGCTAGAACATATTTTTTATAAATTCTTGCGTGTCTTTTAATTGCTAAATTTCATTTGTATTGACACAGCAGTTTTATTAGGTTCATAATTCTGCATTTTTTATTTATTATAATATTCTTGAGAGCTCATTTGAGTTCAGTGAGTTGACATAAATATCTCGGACAAAAATCAAACTATACTTATAAAATTTATTGAGTCTATGACTCATAACATAATTCACTAATTACTATTATAATTCAATCACAATCTGGTCTAACGATGAAAGTTGAATTCTTACGCTACTGTATGTACATATGTTTATATAAAGTTTTGTCCCGTTTACAACCTAACTTTATTAATTGTTTTCTTTTTTGTTTTACGGCAATTGATAATGACCAACATAACAGCAATTAAAAACTATATAAATGCACATACACATGTACATACATATGTGCTGCAATCGAGCAGCGGATGCATCGAAAGCACCAAGTCTAAATAAATAAATAAAACAAACTGAAATTAAGCACAACAAGAATGAGAGTAACAGTAATTCTTTTAACAAATAGTTCTTGAAAATCCTTTAAGATTACAGTCCTTGGCTGTGTATAAATCCAAGTCATTCCCGTTGATCATTAAGACTTTTGAGGTTAGTTTTATACTGACAGTTTCTCGAAACTTTTTTACTTTCTATCAATTCTTTTTATTATCTATCAATTCTTTATTGTCAATCACTAATGACGTAAATATATAAATTTTTGCGACTTTTCACTAAGTTCAATAACCGGAATCTCTATTCCGCTTAGCCTAATTCGACATAAATTTATTGCAATCGTATATAGTTCACTGTATTATAGTATTAATGTATAAATATTTTGTTTTTATCTATCATTGTTAATAATTTCGCTCTTGTATACTAAAAATGTTGATAATAAAATATATACATACGTGCACACATACACACATATGTATGTTATTATATAATTGATACTGCAGTATAATCTATTCGACTATAGTAAATTATTTTTAGCTAGAAATATATTTACCCAAGAAAAATATATGGTTGATAAAGTATACCAAAATAATTATCCATTGTACGTATATTCGGGAATTTCCAATAGCGATATGATTGCTTTTGAAAAAAAGACACGCTAGTTGTTAAGAAAATTCCAATGTGTTTTATTTAAAGTGATGTACAATTGAGTTCTGAATATAACATTACTCAAGTGGTCTCCACGACTTCTTTTGCATGCACGAATTCAATGAACCCAATTTTCGAGTACTTATGGACATATGGATATTAAGAACAAACATCTTCAAATTTTTCCTTCTATATTTTTATTTTAAAACACTTAAAACAGCTTTGAAGTCGTGAAACCCAGTTAAACATGCCCACGCTTATCCAAGTTCGCTTACACTTCTTATGAGTCTCGGCTGGGATGATCTTCAGTGAATTTAGCGAATGGTTTTTCGGTTCCGGCTCATTTTTAGAGCGCCATTCGCTAGATTTTTCGACAGTTTGACCTTAATGTCCTCAGTTACGTTGTCAACCATCAGATCGCAAACTCTACTCGACGTCGTATTTGCAAAAGTTTACTGTCTTTTGGTACTTCTGCAACATTTTCGACGATTTCGTACCCGTGATTCTATTGGAACACACAAAGTTTCTAGAAAACTCGTTGTTCAATTTTTTTTCATCGGAGAATGGCCACACAAACTTTTAGAGTCGTAAACAAACAGCTTCTAAACAAACGCTAACATATGGAAACCAGACTTCACAGGAACATAAAAGGGTTTACCAAAATAATTTTAAATCTTCATTTTTTTATCGATTAGATTTGCGGTTTCGCAGTTTAAAAGAACCAGTTCGGGTCAAATGTATGTATGTAAACAAAACAATCATGATTCATTTCCGGCCTAGGCTTATCACTCCATTCAAAATCGATTATCTTTTTTAAAATATTCAAGAAAAAAATTTGCTTATTTTACGTTTTATATAATCTCTCTAAACTGTTTATCCCGCATATGTGCATGTAAATATATATACATAAGTATAAAAAAATTTCATGGAAATATTAAAATAGCTTCAATATGAGTGCCATATCAAATTTAACTAAATTTCCAGCAGTGTTGTGTATGGATGCCTTATCGCAGAGCAGTTTCTCTAATTACGCACACATTTCCGCTTTGGCCTGCATTCTGTCTTTGGCGCGCGCAGACACACTCTTTTCTATACATATTCTAGCTAACACAAACCTTTATTATCAAGCATTTCCATTGCTTTATCTGGCCATTATTTTGATTTTATACATACATACATTTCTATACAAGTACTCTGTTTACCTAAGCGCTTTTGCTTTTGCAGGAAAAAGTACTCGGTTAAATCTTTTACGAAGCGTTTCACTTGAAATAATTTCACATGGTCACTTCCTAAACGTATGTATCTCGAAACACACTTTCATACATACAAACACGCTCCGGTACATGCATGTGAACATTTAAGCGTTCTTAGTTAGCACGAACCGAAAATGTAGCTTTCATGAAGTATTTTATCTTCAGCTGAAATTGTTTACTGCACACACACATACATATGTAAGTATGTATATACTAGAAAAAGTTAGACGTAAAAGTTATAAAGTAGTTAAATTGCCTATAAAGGCATATGGATGTATGCAGAATATTATTTAGTAACGACTTCGTGCGGGTATTCGCATTCATAATAGCAGCTACAGCTAAATATGCAATTTTATTTTGCTCAAAGAATATGCACATACATATGTACATACCATATTGTATGTAGCTGTGTGTAATCATATACGATTTCTTACGCAAAGTCAATAATACAAATTTTTGTACAGACAATATTCTAAAAAAGCAGCAAAAGACCGCCACTCGGCGCCGTTGCTGCCTAACACCCTGTATGTGTGCAAAGTCATGAGAAGAGACGTGTGGCGTTATTCCCACTTATGAATTTGTTTGATTTTTTCACGCAACAATTCATTTATATTTCGCACACGTTTCCGTTATTGTTAATTGAACCTCCTCATTGGTTTGTTTGGCTGTGTGGTCGCCAATTCAGATTTGTTGGCCATTTATTAATAATTTAAGCGCGTAGATGCCTTGACTTTTGAATTTTTGCGTGCTTATAGGAAGGTGCTTATGTACACATATACATATATACATACATATGTGTTGAACTATTTGTCCCAAAAAGCGTTTAATTGTGGTTTGTAATATGTCTGTAGTTAGTTTTGTCTTCATGCATGGAAAAAAAATTTATTTTTCATGTAATAAATATCAATTTTATTACCTTTTAATGTAATATTAATAGCCAATTAAACTATTTTGGCAAGAAAAATTTTTTACTTTTCTATTTAGCAAAAAAAATCATTAATTTTTTTTTTTTTTTTAATTTTCTAGCCTGGCTTAGATGATGTCGTCAAAAAATGCCGCAATGTCAATCTGTTCTTCTCCACTGATATCGAAACTGCCATCAAAGAAGCCGATCTGATATTCATATCGGTAAATACGCCAACAAAAAACTTCGGCAACGGCAAGGGTATGTAAACATGTCTGGCTAATACTAAGAAGTACAAGCATATACATATGTTTGTTCATAGTTCTAAAACATTACCAATAATCAAACTTATTAAAATTCGAAGGTCGTGCTGCCGATTTGAAGTATGTTGAGAGTGCGGCGCGCATGATCGCTGAAATCGCGCAATCGAATAAGATAGTGGTGGAGAAAAGTACGGTACCAGTGCGCGCTGCCGAGAGTATAATGCATATACTGCATGCCAATCAAAGGCCTGGCATTCGATATGATATACTCTCGAATCCTGAATTTCTTGCCGAAGGCACAGCCATTGAAGACCTGGTGCATGCCGATCGTGTGCTTATTGGCGGTGAGGAAACGCCCGAGGGACATAAAGCGGTTGAAAAGTTATCCTGGATTTATGAACATTGGATACCGAAAAAGAATATACTCACAACGAACACTTGGAGCTCAGAATTATCGAAATTAGCGGCAAATGCATTCCTAGCGCAACGCATATCGAGCATTAACTCATTGTCGGCTGTGTGCGAGGCTACGGGCGCGGATGTCTCTGAAGTGGCGCGTGCGGTGGGGTTGGATTCACGCATTGGCGCGAAGTTCTTGCAAGCATCGGTTGGTTTTGGTGGTAGCTGCTTCCAGAAAGATATTTTGAATTTGGTATACATATGCGAGGGTCTCAATTTGCCGGAAGTCGCGGCATATTGGCAACAAGTGATTGACATGAATGAGTATCAGAAGTCGCGGTTTTCGCAAAAGGTGATATTTAATAGCTAGATAGTTCTTGCAAATGACATTTTACATATGTATATTCTTTTAATTTGCTTACAGATCATTGAGAGTCTCTTCAATACTGTCTCAGATAAACGCATTTCTATTTTCGGTTTCGCTTTCAAGAAAAACACTGGTGACACACGTGAAACGCCAGCCATAACGGTGTGCAAAACACTGCTGGAGGAAGGCGCCAAGCTCGACATTTACGATCCAAAGGTGGAGCCCGAGCAAATAATCGACGATCTAACACATCCGTGTGTAACGGAATCACCGGAAAATGTTAAAAAGGCCGTGCAAATACATAGCGATCCCTATAGCGCGGTGCGTGGAACACATGCGATTGTGCTTTGCACCGAGTGGGATGAATTTGTGGTAAGCTTTTAACCACTACAATTTGAGTATTTTAAATATCGTGGTGAATTAACGGTTTTTTTTTCTACCTCTCAAAGACATTAGACTATAAAAGAATTTACCAGTCAATGATGAAACCAGCATATATATTTGATGGACGTAAAATTCTAGATCATGAGAACTTGCAACAGATCGGTTTCCACGTGCAAACAATTGGCAAACGCTATCAACGAAACGGTTTAATGCCCTCCTGGGGCACTGTGCCACAATTGTAGAATTAAGCCAAATGTGCGCAAAAAAGTCGCAAGTGAAGTGACAAATAAGTTGATAAAGAAACGTCAAGTTGCTGAAAAACAAAACGAAAAAATGTTTCCGAACACTTTAAAGTGTAGCCTATATACAGTATTTATTATTTTGCTGTAACATTTATCATTGTAAATATTTACTAAATACGTGTGTACATGTATACGTCTAAGAATGTATTTTATATAATAACACAAACACGTTGTATTAAGCATATTTAAAGTTTAAATGCGTCGCCGTTTAAAACCGCCATGCATGCTACAACCATTCTATTCATGCCGCCATGCGTGGCGAAATTAGTTATATCATTTCCTGCCAACGGTACTTACATAAGTGAATGCAATTTTGTATTGTGTTCAATTTACATAAAGGTATTTCTAAATACATAAAATCATGCACCGAGCACGCATTTTTGCTAGTTCTAATTCATTTTGCAATAAAAAAAAATTTTAATATGCGTGAAATTCCAATTATGTATGTATGCAGTAACTAAGTACATTTTACGAATATAATAAAAGTATAAACAATAAATTATATTACTTTTGCAACTGTATTTTGTAAGCGACTTTTAAAATGGTATTCTCTTTACTATTTGACGGTACCACAGGTAGGAAGTAATTGCTGATAAGCTGAACCACGTTAGTAAGTACGACAAATGCTCGTTACGTAAGGTGACACGTGTTTGTCCACCTATGGGTCCGTTGGGTATAGATGATTCATAGGTGGCGTCTAATATAATCGGAGATGCGCCAGTTAATGCGCACATTTTTGGCAAATCCCTAAAAAAAATATATACATATATAATGATAACAATTTTTTAGAGATGCAGTGCTCACCTGTAGAGAAAAATGCCGCCTTTATGATCTGGAGAGAATTGTGGGCGACTTTCGCCCATGCGTACCACACCAGTTAACTCCACCTCAGTGTCTATTTGACCCGAAATACGCGTTTCCGGTTTGACGTGTTTTCTCGACACCCATCCCCGATTGATCAAAATTATCTCACTATAAACACGAACGGTCAAGAAATATTTTACATAATATAAAAATGCTACATTTCTTACTCTCGGTCAGCTAATTTAAACGGTGTTATCACAAGGTAGCCATTACCCGTATCACGTTGGGAGAATAAACCTCCAGCCGTTTCTCCGCCATCGGGACGTATAAATGAACGAGGGCCCATAAGCATTTCCTTGTCGTGCAAAAATTTCCCGCGTACCGACACCAGGCGATATTCCATGGCCGACAATTCAGAAAAGCTGAGAAACATATATGTGTTAAAAATCGAAATACTTCGTTTTTTTTTTATAATGCGGATGTAGTTAAATATTACTCAGCCGGTAGAGGTACTGGTGGCATTTGCGTTTGCAGCTCTAAGTCTTTTATTAGTTGCTCCTTCCAAGCTTTACGTTTCACCTGCCAACAACCCAGACCAAATGTGGACACAGGCGCGAGCTGATTATATGAAATTTTTAGAGATTTTTAAAGAATTTTCAAAATGTATAACTTACTAACAAAAACCAGCCAAGAGGCGTTATTTTTTTGTTACTCTCAAAGCGCACAGTAGTGGATCCGTTTCCCCGAGAATATTGCCATCTTTGATGTCCTGTTGAAAAGAACCTTAATGTAGGTGATTTCTCTTCAATTTTTGCTACTAATTTAATTGGAGTAGATCCCCAATTAATTGTGGTTTTAGCTACTCTTAACATTTTTACTATTTTCGTTGCACAACAAACAGTAAATAATATTTTTTTATTGTAGTTGCATTCGCCGGTAACACAATCAGCTGATTATATTTTGCAGTTACCAATTGATTAAAAATAAACAAATTGTAAATACAAATTATAAAATGTCTATCAACGAATTGCAATAACAACGGTTATGTATTATTTAATCAATTCTGAATATAGATTTGCTTTTTTAGAAAAAACTATAACACTTTATATCATAAAAATTTATATGGAAATCGCCTTCGTTTTTATTATGGTCATATGTATATCTTTATATTAATAAGTTTTTTCATACAAAAAAATTAATATTATTATTTTTATTGATAATTGTATGCCAAACATATGCTATATAAAATGTTTGCATTACCACTAAGTATTGTATAAAAATGGGAATAGATAAAATCTCATAATTTCTTTGGGAAAGTATGGGCGCTATGTTAAGTTTTATTCTGTTCCCACCAATAGTAATTCATGCACAGCTGTTTCATTCATAATCCAAATTGCACTTAGAAATTTACAAGATCTAGCCGGTATTTATTTTATAATCCAAATTTCACTAAAAAATTTACAAGATCGAGCCGGTATTTACACGCGCTAACAATTAAACAATTTTATATATATTAAAACAACTGAAAAATTAAACTAAGGTGTGAAAATGCGTTTGGTTATTCTCTATGGTAGTCAAACGGGCACAGCCCAAAATGTGGCAGAGCAAATTTGGCGCGAATCAAAAACGTGGGGATTTAGTGGCCCAGTACTACCAATGGATGAGTATCCAGTAGAGCAAATGATTGAGGAAAAATTAGCAATTTTTGTTGTAGCCACCACAGGCAATGGCGATGAACCAGATAATATGCGAAAAACGTGGAAATTTTTATTGCGACGAAGCTTACCAGAGGATTCACTACAAAACTTACAATTCGCTTGTTTAGGACTAGGCGATTCTAGTTATGCTAAATTTAACTTTGCAGCTAAAAAATTAAACAAACGTCTAATGCAGCTAGGGGGCAATATGATCCAACCTTTAGGTCTATGTGATGATCAACATGATCATGGACTTGGTGCGACAGCTTTACCATGGATTGCAGAGCTGTGGAATAACTTAAAAATGACGCTACCGTTCAATGCTTTGAAGAAAAACGGTGATTCAAAAAACATTTTTAAGTGGCGTTTGATTTGCCTTGCCCAAGAAACGCCTTTGATAGCGGAGGATAAGCTGAAATGGCCACTAAACAGTGAAGCTATAGGTTTAAAATTAAGTGATAATCAGCGAACCACTGACGTAAGTCATTTTCAAGATGTACGATTTCTTAGTTTTGAATTTCCTTCTGATATTAAATGGAATGCCGGTGATGTTTTAGACTTACGACCTACTAATTCCGATGAGCAAGTTCAAAAGTTTTTCGAATTAGTCAGAGAACATAATTTGGACTTTAACGAAAAAACGGTAGTAAAACTGGAAACTGTGTATAATGATATGCCAGTGCCATTGGCTTACGCGAATCCAGTGAATGTGGGTATGTTAGCAAAGTATATTTGGGATTTGAGTGCTCGCCCTAATCAACGCGCGTTTGAACTGTTGTCTTTGAATTGTGAGGATGAATTGGAGAAGGAAAAATTAGAAGAATTCGCCACAATTGAAGGTTTGGATGATCTTATAAATTACGTGCACCGCCCAAAACGTACAATCCTTGAAGTTTTACAAGACTTCCGGCACAGTACTTCAAAATTGACTCTATCAATTTTGTTTGAAATGTTCACTGTCATACAACCACGAAGTTTTTCAATTGCTTCTATGCCGTCCACTCATTCACTTGATCTCCTCGTAGCAGTGGTTGAGTATAAAACCAAAATGTCAACTCCACGACTTGGACTCTGTTCAAATTGGTTAAAATCATTACCAGTTGGAAGTAGCGTATTTGGTATGGTAAAAAACGGTACAATGACATTGCCTACCGACCTGGCAACACCAATCATTATGGTAGGCCCAGGTACAGGAATTGCACCTTTTCGGAGTGTGATACAATATAGAAACGAGCAACAAAAAAGTGGCGCCAAAATCGGCGATGTGATTGTTTTCTTCGGTTGCCGAAATAAAACGAAGGACTTTCACTTTGTTGATGATTTTACCAAATGGCAAAAAGAGAAATGCTGTGAAGTGTTTGTAGCATTTTCACGTGACCAAGAACACAAAGTGTACGTTCAACATTTGATAACAAAAGAAAAGGCACGAATTAGTGATTTAATTTTGAAAAGAATGGCTGTGATATTAGTTGCTGGTTCTTCGAATAGTATGCCCAAAGCGGTTCGTGAGGCGTTTATTGAAGTGTTGAATGGAGATGAGGAATATTTGAATCAGATGATTAAATGTCGGAGATATCAAGAGGAGACGTGGTCGTAAAATAACGCAATAAAAAAATGGTCAGTAAAATTTATAATTAATAAACAAAGTACATACATAAATTATGGTCAAGTGTGTAACAATAATACTGTACCAGCATTTATAGCATAATATTTTATATTAGTAATAAATACTGAAAAACAGCACGTAATTATTATCTTTAGAAATTATTTATATTTATTAAACATTGGTTTCTGAAGGCACTTTACAAATATTCATCAAATAATTTCTCTGATGTTGTACGACAGAAAGGACAATAGCCTTTTTGTAATACCTGTAACTCAAAGTCCTCCGAATAAAATACCTGAAAAGAAATAATCCATTACAAACATAGAGTAAAATGTCAATAGAGTTTATGATACTAACCAATAAACATTCCGGACAAAATGTTACTTGGAGGTCTGGTAATATATTACGATAGTATATATTTTTCAGATTTTTTTCACGACGTTTAACTATTAAAATGTGACTTGGGTCGATCCCGCGCAATGCATTGCGATCCAGACTTAACGGTAAAGCGCTAGCAACATCCTTTTTTTTACAAAATGTTTATATAAGTTGTAGTACATTTAAAAATACTGTAAATATATACGTTCTTACTTCGCTAAAAGGATCACCTTCCTCAGCAGGTTTTGGTGGAGCAAGTAGCAGCCGTTCAGCCTCGGCATCATTTATATCAACCTCTGGATGAAATTGCACTAATGGTAAAATTTCTAAAACAACAGTGAATAGATGACATTTGTAATGGATTGTATTAAATACAATATGGACTTACCAAAAGAAATAAAAGAAAAAATGTAATCCTGCTTGCAGGTCGGACAGTTATTGCCGTTTAAGTGTTGACTGTAATTTGAGCATTTATAACAGAGTGGCAGCAGTTCCTCCGGATCATTGAAACCGCTTTTGCAGGCCTTACTATTCAGATAGTTTATCTGCAAGTAAAGTATTTGAAGACAAATTGATTATTAACTGCGTTAAATAAATAAAAACATACATCGATCTGCTCTTGTACGCCGGCCGGTGGTTTAAGCGATTGCAAACGCTTGTTTACAACTAAACACAATTTGTTAGCCTGCAGTAATTTGGCCTGTTTTGCCAACGTAAATAGTACAGCGCTGGTGGAAGATAATATTTGAAGAATAGCAACATGATTAACCAAGAATATATGTAAGTTCAATCAATCAATAACAAATCTGATAATTTTGAGGTAAAATAATATCACTTACAATAAGCTAACTCCCTTCGGTGTGCCTTTATACTCCACCTCGTTCAATATAAAACGACTCACATTGAATAAACTAACTGGCGAATATGTTGTAAACGGTTCCTTCATATAATTAAATATAATGCTGTATGCATAGTAAACTTTAGCAATGCGCAAATGACTCTGATACTCCTTAAAGTGGTGGTCGGTAGGCGTTTGTTCGCTGATAAAACAATATAATATTTCATTAACAAAATGGCATGTCCGAAAAGCTGTCATATTTACTCTTTCTTATAATAGATGTCTAGATATTGCTTGGATAGCAACCAATAAAAGTAGCTGGCATCTAGAAAACGTTCCTCCTCGATAGCCGATGTGCTTAGCTGCTTTAGCAAACGATTAGCATCCTTCAAACGACCCGCCTTCAAGTAAGCTACGTAATGTTATGCAAAAATTATTTTGAAAACTACTAAATAGTTAATAAAAAGGTATAATGTGAACCTTCATGAGCTTCAATAAATTTATCTGATTCCGCAAGCCACTGAGCATGTTGGTAGTTAACAGTTGGCAACATTTCAGGTATATTCTCAGCCAGCCTGAAAGCCTCAGTCCAGTCACGTGCTTCAACATGCAATTGTATAACTTGTGCCTCATCGCCCAACTTCTTAAAAATTTCCGCAGCCAACGGTAATGCTTTTAACTGCTTTAAATTGAATGCAACCGATTCCAAAGGAGTTCTCTCGCTCAAACTTAGACGGCGACCGATATCGTATAAACTGTAAATACAATTGGATCAGCGATGTCAATTCGTTCTCAATGAGCCTACCCACATATCTGCCCAACCCTGCTCTGCAACAATATCAATAGCCCGTTGATGTTCTCCGGCTGATAATAAGAGTTCGGCAGCAGCGCGCGGTTCCTTCACAGAGTACGCCCACTCGGCACGTTTTTTCACCAACTCACGTTTGGCTTCATCGGAGCCGTCCTTAATGAATTCTTGAGCCAAATCGAACATACGCAAATCTGTATACATTTCCAGGGCACGCATAGGCTGATTACATTTTTGAAAAAGACGTGCAGCTTCCTTATATTTTCCCGCATATGCACTGCTTTCACCCTGCAGCACCTCTTTTGGTACTTCGCCGCGTTTCTGCTTTTCGCATAACTCATCAATAAACTGTAACCAAGGAAGATTACGCACTTTTACATATGCGTCGCGGGCTATATTCAGATGCAACGCTTCTAATGCTGATTGCGCAAGACCCTCCCAATCGGCTGTGGTCACACCTAGACAGGCAACCTGATAGGCCTCACTGAAAACACATTTTTAATTAAAATGACAAATTTAAGTTAGTCCATAACTGATATTACTCAAAAAGACCCGCTTCCACGAATTGCCACATTGTTGCGCCCAGAGCTAGTGGTATGTTATGCATAACGTTGCCACGTAAACAGAAAGCTGTAGCGCCACAAAGACCCACAACTACACCTAACATATTCTGTGGTCCTCGTGGTGGTAGGCTGCCAACTCGAATGCTCAGGCCACCAATAGTGTGCGTGTAGCAAAGCATCGAATCTAGGTGTGTATTCCAAGTTACTGAGTTCACACCAGTGTCCTTAAAATTAACTCCAAATTATCTATGTATATTAATATGATTAAAACTTGTAGAAACCTGGTAGAGTAGAGTATCGGTCACGATATCCCGAACGACTAAACGACCGGTGTCATCCACAACGGCAATTTTAGTTCGATTCGCATTTATATCTAAGCAACGCACGGCTGACACAACGCTTGTGATCATAAGTGGCAGCGAGTTGTCCAAAAATATACGAAATACCTACGAGTTTTGGGTAGGGGTTTGGGTTTAGTGTAATAATAGGTATAATGAAACTAACCTGCCCACTCTTGAGACCGACAAGTAGTCCTTCTCGACCTGCTGGTCCGCCAGATACCTTTACAAATAAATTCATAAATATGTATTTTTAAGAAAATAATTTAAAAAATCCATCACCTTTATATAGCGAATGAAAGAATCCATTATCCAATCCCGTTGCAGTATGCCGTTGAAGTCTAAGCATTGGAGACGCTTTTCTTGACATAGGACTATGTGACGTGCACACACCACTAATAGACTGCAATCGAATTTCTTCTGTATTTTTTCTTTAACTTTGTAATGCATCGGTTGTTCCTCGCCGGAGCTCAATTCGTATAAAACTACCCGCTCGGGCAATTGCACCGCTAAGCGATTCCTGTAGATAGCTATTTTCTGTACTAAATCACGGCACTTGATGCGCACTTTTTGTCCTGATATCAGATGCTGTATAATAACATCACACATGTTTTCACGAAATGCATAACGCTCGCGGTATAAAGCGTGTACTGTGCTAGAAACGATATTAAAGCATGCGACTGTGCCATTTTGACATCCAATTGTGTAGGACTGTCCATTCGGGTGTATAGCAACAGACCAAATCCAAGACTTAAAGCCTTCGCCGAGTATGCCCAACCGGACACCTTCCTTAGTAAATAAATGCAGTGAATCCGAACAGCCACTCACTATGCAATATTCTCCATTAGGAAAATATGTTAAGCAAAGCGGGTCGAAACCAAGTGCACGTTCCTTTCCAATCATTTGACCGCTGAGTGTATGAAATGACAGTGTTTGACCCCAATCAGCTACACCAATGACATCAGTACTGGTCATAGGACAACATTGTAAACTGAAGACATTGCTACTAGAACCACCTGGACGATCAAAGCGGCCTTTTTCCTCACCGAGCTGAAAATGAATAAGAAATATTTATTATATATATGATATTAATAAATTATGTCTATACTTTGCTTCGTATGGAAATACTGCCGTTAGCTAATCCAAGTATCAAATACTGTCCATCATTCGTCCACGAACAGGAATTGACGCGAGTTGAGATCTTATACTTTTGGACCGCTTTCTGATCCGCAGACCAAAAAGCGAAGTCACTGTGAGAGCAAGACGCCAATTGGTGTGAGACCGGATTAAAAGCCATGCATTGTACAGAATCATTATGCCTATAAGATAAATAGCATTATTTACATTAGCCAAACGCGGAGGTTGGCCAGAACAGATGTATAAGAGCTTACGAATATTTTAGCAAACCCTCCAGTTGCGGTGTCCACACAATTACTGTTTTGTCTACTGCACCACTAGCAAACTTTTTACCATCGCGAGCGTAAGCAACACAATTAACCACATCCTTGTGCGCTTTAAGCGTATTCAATAAGGTTCCATCGGTGTCATAAATAAGCACTCGTTCACCGGCTGCAACCACTAGTTGCTTGCCTTCCGGATGATAACAAAGAGAGTGTACGCTATTTAAAAAGTCCCAATCGAAGAAATTATTTAATATTTTGTTAACTTTGCTGACATTTGTTTATATTTATATGTTTGTAGTTCTCTACTAACCTGACTTGGTCATCTTTTATGTGGGGAAATTCAATCTTTTGCACCCATTTCAGCACACCACGCATTATTTTAGCTTTTTCCAACTTCGGTACATGAGAAATGGCTTCAAACAAGTTTCTTTTTGTATTAAGAACGATTTTATGTTTTTTCCAGTTAGGAGAGAATTTTATTTTTGTTTACAAAATTTAGTTACTAAGTTGCTTAGCAACCAAGGTGCTGGTACCTGTATTTATATACATAAGTATATATGTATGTAATTTCGTGAATATATACAGATTAATAACTTAGTGTTGCGAGTTGCACGTAGATATGTACATACATACTCGTATGTGGTTATTCGTTAGTTTGTTAAAAATGATTTTTTGAAGAAATCAAAAGGAATACCTACAAGTTGATAACGTCGACACAACACGATAAGTATAAGGACAATTTCTTTCTAATGCCTATAAGCTCAAAATGCACAACACAGTAATTAATTTCACTTTTATATCGAAACAAGAAAAATCACTAGGTGCAACCGAAGCTATAATACCTTTCACAAATAAAAAAGTTCCATACAAAAACTTGAATTTGATCCCGTCAGTTGGTACGCCAGCTATATGCTATAAGAGTCTGATATGTATCAATTTATTCAGACATAGCACCGTTGCTCGGGAAAATATTACATGTCAAATTTCCTGAAGACATTCAGGGTATAAAAATGGATGCAGCTACTGTGCTTCTCCGACCTATTATGGATTTTCTTTTCCCGGTACATTGAACACAAAATCTCTCGATTCTATATAGAGAACAATACGACATATGTAGGTATACAGATGTAATTACATATATGCACATCTTTACAGGTAACGAATACCCGTTGACTAAAATTGACATCACTAAATACTAAACGCAGATCTTGGTAGACATTTATGTATACACATGTATGTATATATACTGAGTTACACATACGTGGAAATAATAGCAATAGCTATGTATGTAGGTAGTATGTATGATGTGCATGGTTGTAAAAAGAAATTGGCGGAAAGAAGCTCCCAGCCGGCAAATTTTATAACTATACGTGTACATACATATACACATGTACATATATTATATGTATATACTATGCCGCTTGAACCAAAACGGCTTTCAATGCCTGTATATTAAGCGACTTTAATTGCATAATGTATATTTTCGTTTATAAAATAGAGTTTTCGCTTTTTCATAAGTCTAGCACATTATTAAATGGAAATCTCAATTTATGTCTCTTTGTATGTCAGTCGGTTCAAAAAGTAAATGCGCTGCTACCCGCCTTTTTTCCTTCTAAAAAAGTACAGCATGCGTGTACTTTCATCCATACATATGTAAACACATGCATATATGTATGTATGTATGTTTGGAAACGTGAACAGAAGTTTGAGTTTTCTTGGCATCCCTCGATGTTCTGCCAACGTCAATGCCAGCACTCTGCTACTACGATTTTGCGGCTCTGCCGTTTAGTATTGAGAAAGCAGCGGTACAGCGAAGAACGTGTTCTGTGCGTGGGACAAGGCATACGATACGTTTATTTTTGCGTCGCTTTTATTCTGTTGCAGCGCAACGCCGCGTTGCTTCGTTTGAGTTCTCGAGGGTGACTATCCTAATTTTAAATTACTGAGTGCATACATTAACATATGAAAAGGAATATTTCTTGAAAATAAAATCAAATTTAGGTGAAAAAGATGGATTTAGCTAATGGGAGAATATAGGAACGTAATAGGCGGCATAAATAATGCCTGAAATCACGCTTGGCATTTTACAATAAATTTAACGAAAACAAGTCGGCCATTTTAGTTTTATGCTTGACGAATTTTAATTTTCGTTGAGTTATTTGTGGATTATATATTTGTTTCTTTCGTGCACATGTATTTACTGGGTAAAATTCGATTCGGTGGTATAAGAAAATCGAACGAACGCGAAGACAATTCGTTAAATTGAACATTGTCGTACGGAACTTCTAGGCGTTTGGAATATTTTTCTGTTTGCAACGGCAATTTTTGTACAGTGTTGCTTTTTTGTGGCTCCAGTGGTGTGTTCATGAAGCAGTAGCAGTTAAATATTAGAAACATACAGTTGTATGCATAGGTAATTGATATTATATTGTATTTGAAGTTAATTGGGGATAGAGGATTTAAATAGAAAAGAAATTTTGAGGGCTTAAAGTGAATAGACAGAGGCGGCAAATTTAGCTACATCTACTCGTGCTTCGATTTCTCGTTCGTTAAGTTGATTTTCATTTTGTGGCTTGCTGAAATGTCGTACAGTAGTGGACAGTGTGAAATTGATTGCGTTTGCGGCACAGTGTCATTATTGTGACAAGAAATAATTTGTGTAAGAAAGTTGTGAAACGTAATTTTCATCAGCAATAAAATGTAAAACTTGCAATTTATATTGTAAATGAACTTATGCGCATACAAATTTGGGTCTTATTTAAATTTTAAATAAACTCGCCCGCCAGATTAAATCAAGGGTGTCTGGATGTAGGAGCAGAACTTATAAAATGATTTCATTATCTTCGCTAGTGTCTAGTAATTGTATTTGTTTTGTGGTCGTGTGGCGCGTTTTGAAGTTTGTCCAAAAATTTTCAATATATAGGAAGTCAACTATACCCGGACTTTAATCAACTTTCAAAGAATGTCATAACAGTGTGATCTTAGATGCAGACTTCGGTTATTAATTCAAAGCAACAGTGAAATTAAAGTAGACAGAAATAAGTAGTTCTAATTAACGAAGAACTTTGAATTTTGGTTTGGTATTATAAAATCGTGGCTTAATTATACTTCCTATTGAAAAGAGAATGCATTTAAGTATTTTTTAAAGTATACATATATGCAGTTGATAAAATAATTGATAAAAAAATAGTCGCCGGATGCCTAACCACGATATATTTCTTTCTCAAAAAATAATATATTTATCTCACTCTTTAAATTATATGATGGCCTGAAGCACAATTCGGGTTTTATCTCAAAGCATGTGTCACTTGTTCGTTAAATTTTAACGAAGAAAACACTAAAATTAATTTAGGGGTAATCCAACGAAAGTCGTCTAGTGAATGGGTAATGCTTAAGAAAAAATAATATTTTGTTTTTTCTCTAGAAATAGTTTCTTTGAAGTGGCACTATATTTGTATAGAAAAATTACAAACAATGTAATTACATTTTGGGTGATATTCATTCTAAAATAATTATAATGTCTTTTTAGGCAATTCGGTGACAGTAAAACCATAATTTTGTATAAATTGTGAAATCCTGCTTTGGCGTCGTTTTAACGCGTCGTGGTAGCTATTATTTTTTGTGTCCTTCATCAAAAAATGAATAATCAGATGAATAACGCGGTTCGCAAAATTCATAATTTGCATTCAAGCGGTGCGGTGACAGTTACCGGTCTCAACCAGCCTCGCATATTAAAACAAAAAGTAGGTTCTGGTATTGTGACGTCTAGTAATACACATAATCTGCAACAGAGCCATGTAAATAGCACAAACCGTTGCTACGTCTGCGATGATGCACTTAGTGCCAGTCAACAACAGAATGTGCTTACTGAAACGCAGACATCACATACAGCGACAAAATTCCCAAATAAAATTGGGCAACTTGTGGGTGATGCTTTTATGGTTATAGTAAGCGTAGATGATGTGGTTTGCGCGCGGTGTACGAACCTGCTTAACTATTTGGATAGGTTGGAGAACGATGTGGAGCGTGTTCGAACCAACTTAATGAATCTACTTCATAAGAAGTATGGGTTGAATGATGACAGTGGTGGGGGTGGAACATCCCCACCAATTAAAATGCAAAAATTAAATAGTGGTGGAGTTACACGTACAGTCGAAGATACCACCAATGATTTGGGTCGGGTGCGTAAAGTATTGCACACAGCGACAGGAGAATCAAATGTGGGAAAACAGTCGCCACCAGGTAAATAATATTTTTATTTAATAAACTAAGTTAAAACCATATTGTATATAATCTATAAAATTACTCACATATAATATTTGTATATATTTAAGAAATAATCTACTTCATCGAAAACATTGTTATTATTCTATTTTTCGAAATTGATTAATAGTGGTTAGCGCAGTTCAGCAAATGAAAATATCGACACAAGGTTCAGCTCAAAACACTTCAGTCGGAGGCACGCAAACATTTCAACGCAAGACAACTAGAATTTATAAATGTCTTTCATGCGATTATAAGACATCTGACATGCGGTTGTTTAATACCCATTATGAGACATGTAAATCGCAAAATTTCCAGTGTAAAAATTGTAAGAAAATTTTCCCGAACTTTGGTACTATGAAACAGCACATGGTGCGGGAACACAATACCACTATGGATAATACATGCGCTGTATGTCATATAAACTTTGTAAATGAGCCGGCCTTGCGAAAGCACATGGAAGCAAATCACAGCACAAATGTAGTAGTAACAAGTACTACGACAATTCCTGCAACACAGCTGGCGTCAGGCGAAAACTCTGGCGCTACAACGCCATTATACACATGTAATCATTGTCAATTCAAGTCCACAGATAAGGCGCTCTTTGATGAACACTTTAGAAAGCATTTGTCTGGCGCAAAACCAAAACCATTCAAATGTCGGTTATGCGCTCAACGATTTGAGACACGAGATGCAGCCACTCAACACGCTCGACAACATCAGCCGAATTACTTCAAATGTGGCACCTGCTCAATGTCCTTCCCCAAACGTGAATTGCTGGTTAAGCATTTCGAAGTACATCAGCAGCCTCAGCAACAGCAGACTACTAATACAGGAGTGGTGCAACACCAACAAATAGTTACACAGTCGGCGCCCGTGGTGAAACAGATAGCAACAACTAAACAACAACAACCCACGTCTCAAAATATATTAACAACACAAAAATTGTTGCAAGAAACTATCGACGAGGCATTGAGTGACAATACAGTAAACACTGTTGTAAGTAGTGGCAATAACGATGTATCAGCAGCCAACAACATACGCTTCTTCTCCTGTCACATTTGTTCACTGACATTTATACAAGAAAACTATTATAATCAACACATGGAGGCGCATAGTCAAGACAAGGAAGGTATTAGTAGTGCTAGCACGAGTGGTACCACTATTACTACGTCTGCATCAGCTACCTCGAGTGGTAATAATATGCTCCACCCGAGCGCTGCAGCATTGCTCAATGACGACAACAAAGGTGACAATGGTGAGGGCGGTGATATGTCGTCTCATCAAGGTGTTGGTAGCGGTGTAGAAGCTGACATTGAGAGCATTTTTGAAAAAATGCATTCCGAAAAAAATGATAACGGTGGCGATTCAGTATCCGTTACAACGGGCAATACTGTGACTGGAACAAATACTGCGTCTACAGGTGGCCAAAGCAGTAATGACAATTTGGTTATTACATCACAGCAAGGCTCTGGTGGTATCACATTTAATATTACTATTCCTCAGCCAGATAGTGGAGCTGCACAAGAGGGAAGTGAGGTAATTATTCTTAAAGTGTTTGCAAAATATATAAATATTTACTGAAATCTTATTGTGCTATAAGTCTCACTCACATACAATACTAAATTTCCATTTTCTAGAGTACTAAATCTATACCCACAAGCAGTGCGCCAGTTTCAGTTAGCATAGATATGCCCGTTTTAGACCAACCTGACGATGGTATGACTTCCACGAATGCTGACAAAGCAGAAGGAAGTGGCAACAAAGAAGAACCGGAGAGTGGTGGTAGTCTTGGGGTGGAACGAAAGATTTCTGGTCCTGTTAGTATGCCAAGTTTAGATGATGATAATGATACGCAAGAGCATGTACAACCGCAAGTGACGCAGGATGACATGCCAGCATTGGTGACAAAGAAAGGTGTTGAAACAGCAGATGAAAATGCTCGAGCTGATCTAGAAAAATCAAAAGAAACTGAACAAACAGCTAAAGATGGCGAGACAGGCACACCTGCTTCTGAGGAGCCAAACGCAAGCGCTGTGGGGGCTGCAGATGCTAATGGAGAGGTCCACTCCGAACATGGCACTGCCGCTGGAGATGGAGAAGCAGATCATAATCAGCAACAAGTTGCAATGGAATTAGATGAGTCTATGCAAGCACAAGTAGAAGGCGGGCAAATAAAATTCATACTTAATGAAAATGGACAGCTGCTGCAATTGGATAATCACATCATAACCGATGCTGATGGTAATCAAATATTAGTACAGGATCCCGAACAAATACAACAACTTCTACAAAGTGCCGGTCTTTTGCAATCCGGCGATGGTATCGATGGTGAAACATTACAAATGATGACCGATGGTAATGGCCAAATGGTTTTGGTGCAGGGTGAAAATAATGAAACACAATTAATTGATGCCTCACTATTAAATGCCGATGGTCAATTGGTAATACAGCAAGGTCATGACGGTGAATTGGGTGAAGGTGCGCATGTAATTGGTGAAGATGGTACCCGCATACCTGTATCAGTATCATACACTGCCGATGGTCAACCAATTGTGAGAGTGCAACAGCAAATGTTGGAGTCTGGTGGCGGTGAGGAGGATCAACAGCATGTTGTGCTTGAAAAAGATGCGGCGATGGCCGCAACTCAACAGGAGGGAACGCCACAGGTGGCGGCTGATAACACAGCGGCAGCAATATCTGGAACATCTGCAACTACAAGTGGCGTTGATGCCTCAGGTAGTGGCAATGCAGCTGACAGTGAAGAAAATGTAGAGGCAGCCGGTGGCGGCGGTGCAGGAGCCAGTAGTAGTGGGGGTGGCGAATTTTTCCCCTTAGAGGATCTGATGCAGCAGTCGGCGGAGAGTAAACCCGCGGAATAGGAATGGCTTTAGGGAAGCATTAATTGTACAATTATTGCAGACGATTGGAATTTCTAGGGTGAGTAAATGTTCGCTATATAAAATCTAATATTTTAAGGAGTGTAAGTGTGTATGAGTGCAATGAATTTACACTTTTTCTACTCTCGCAACAAAGTTGCTAAGGAGAGTATTATAGTTTTGTTCACATAACGGTTGTTTGTAAGTCCTAAAACTAAAAGAGTCAGATATAGGGTTATGTATACCAAAGTGATGTCTGTCTGTCCGTCCGTCCGTGCAAGCTGTAACTTGAGTAAAAATTAAGATATCATGATGAAACTTGGTACACGTATTTCTTGGCTCCATAAGAAGGTTAAGTTCGAAGATGGGCAAAATCGGCCACTGTCACGCCCACAAATTGGCGGAAACCGAAAACCTATAAAGTGTCATAACTAAGCCATAAATAAAGATATTAAAGTTGAAATTTGACACAAAGGATCGCATTAGGGAGGGGATATATGTGGACGTAATTTTTTTGGAAGAGTGGGGGTGGCCCCGCCCCCTATTAAGTTTTTTGTACATATCTCGGAAACTACTATAGCTATGTCAACCAAACTCTACAGAGTCGTTTCCTTCGAGCATTTCCATATACAGTGCAAAAATGGAAGAAATCGGATAATAACCACGCCCACCTCCCATACAAAGGTTATGTTGAAAATCACTAAAAGTGCGTTAACCGACTAACAAAAAACGTCAGAAACACTAAATTTTCTGGAAGAAATGGCAGAAGGAAGCTGCACCCAGGCTTTTTTTTTTAATTGAAAATGGGCGTGGCGTCGGCCACTTATGGACCAAAAACCATATCTCAGGAACTACTCCACCGATTTCAATGAAATTCGGTATATAATATTTTCTTAACACCCTGATGACATGTACGAAATATGGGTGAAATCGATTCACAACCACGCCTTCCAATATAATGCTATTTTGTATTCCATCTGATGCCTTGTCTGTATAATATATACATTAGGAACCAATGATGATAGCGGAATAAACTTAACACAAACTTACTTAGCCCCTCCTTACTCGTTGTTTTTAAGTGTTGTGTTTTTGCCATGATGAGTAGGTATTTTCTATATGTAATGTGTTCATATAAAAGTGCGCTAGCCTAATCATTAAAAATATATGCGTACATATATAAGTAGCAATATCAAGAATGCAAGTTAAAAGCCCAATATTGATTTGCAGATTTTAACCCAAACAACACACACCTGCATGCTATGGTGAGTTTGACGGAACTAAAAGTGCCGCATTTCAAGAGCTGGTGAACAACTCAAAAGATGGAATTTGGCGAATATGGCAAGTTAAAAACTGAAAATAAATAGATTTTTATATTTTAAAAGAAAACAGTTTTGAAGTTAGCACATAGATAACTATTAATTAACTGTAGTTATGATTAAGTTGTAAAATAATGTGAAAATAACAAAATAATATTAAAACAGACACATAGAAATTTTAAATCTTGATTCTTATAAGGTAATTACGGGATGAGTATCGACAAATATATATAAATGAAATCAAATATTTTGTGGAGGAATGTGTACTCATTTTGAAAATGACATGCAATTAAACTCAGAATAATATAAATAAGTATGAATTAACTGGAACGGATTAATGTATTACCAACCATAATTCATTATAATAGAGGAAAACTTTGTCTTTGGGTCTCATCACGAGTGCACAGTCTACTGTTGACAGACATATTAGCATGTTTTATAGTTTATATCCACGCACCCCCTTTACGTTTAATTTTACCACGTTCAAAACTTTACTAAATTGAGTCTGGTTAAAATTTTACTTTTTCATGATGGTATTTTAAAAGTTCGCCGATTATTTGATGGCAAATAAAGCATAAAATTCCAGCCGCGAAGTAGAGATAAATATGAGTCATATTTAATTTGTTTATAAGGTAAAACATAAAAAATAATTAATATGAAAACGTTATAAATAGTAAAAATAAATTTTAAAATAAAAAAATTATAAATTATTAAGCTAAGACAATGTAAGGATTAAAAAGTAAAATTAATTTAAATTGCATATAAAATTCTTGAGAATTAAATAAACTTAATAGTTAAAAAGTGTAATATGATTTGCTGGTTTTTACTTCCTATCACAAGAGGTTGAACCGCGGATGCCAACACATAGAACTTTTGGAATTAGAAAATTCAAGCAACCAAGTATTTAAACGTTTTGATTCTTCGACTAATATAAAAATGACCAAATATCAATAAAGTTTAAATAATTCATAAAATAGCATCTATGAAGTCGACAATAAAACAGGCTACTTCGTTACTCTGCGTAGGAATTTATTATATTCGTTCAAAGTCAAATACATATATATTTGTAATAGATTTGGTATTCCGACGCATATTTATTTGATCTGTTTTTGGCAAATTTTGTACAAGGTCCCGTTTTGGAATATTTTGTACAAGCTTCTTTGAGGTTCCAAACAATCAAAACAAATATCTGTTTATTGTTTTTGCTGGAAAGTTGGCATCCTTGAAGATTAAAAAATTTTCCCCCGCGAAGGCAGGCACCTTGTCGCGGTGCGGGGGCTTAGTCGAATCATTAATCAGACCTTATTAGCGGATGGCAGTGTACACATTTGAGTACCAGTACTTGGTGTTTGCACTCCATTCCCCTGACTCGGGCTGCTTTTTGAACGATGACCAAGTTCTGCCAATACCCCCTAATCCAGGGTGTAAAGCGACACCGTGCCTATTGGATGGTTTGCAGCCAGGGGGTTTACCAGACCGGCTGTATTTGAACGGCGCCTTCCTGATACCGGGCCGCCTCAGGGAGTAACTGTGGCCTTACCGCGGCATGGGGCGCTGTCGTGGTGTACCGTTTGAATTCCCCACTATATTACTTAGACTGCTGAGCTCGCCTCGTCGAGCAGGTGGTCGTACGAACAAGATGAATTCAAATACTTACTCAAATAACAATTATAAATCAAACGAAAGGGCTTTGGCCGATCTATTGGGTCAGTTGGTGAGGGGTAGAAACAACTCACCACCTGGCTACAGTAGAGGGAGACTAGGAGGTAGTAGCGGTGGTGGCGGACCCATAAATAATTATGGTGGTCCATCTATGGGACCGAATGGTGATGGAAGTGTTGGTGGTGGTTTAGGCTCTTGGGGCGTAAATGCACCGAATGATTGGAATCAAAGTGGAGGTAGTGGTAGTGGTGGTTACGGACGTGGAGGTGGTGGCGGTGGCTACGGAGATATTGGGAGTGGAGGTGGTAGTAGTGGCAGTATGATGTCATTAATGCAACGTGGTGGGGGTGATGGTGGTGGCTTTGGTGGTATGCCACAAGGAAGTGGCATGAACGATGGCTACGGTGGCATGCCACAAGGCGGTGGTATGAACAACTTTGGTGGCATGCAGCAGGGCAGCAATTATATGGGTATGTCAGGAGGTAATCAAGGTGGTTTCGGTGGGATGCCATCAAGTAGGGGGATGAACAATGGTGGTTTTGGCGGCGGCGGTGGTGGAGGTAGTAGCTTTCCACAAAATAATAATTTTGTTGGGGATGGGTTTGATAATTGTCCGCCACCTCCATCTGGCCGCTCACGTGGCACATGGGTTAGTGGAGCTGCTAATCGTAGTAGCCGCAATGTGCCGTCGCAATCAGTGCGCCATTCAAGCCGCTCATCGAGTTCAACGCATGACAGACGAAACTTAGGTGGTTCGAGAACGTCACTTTCATCGAAAGGTAATCGCAGCGGTGGTGCCTCAACTTCAGGTAATGCTTCAAAACCTGTACAGGCACTAAAACGTAAAGCGCCACCAAATTCCGCTCCGCCTGCAAAATTAAGTACTAATGCAAATAATGATAAACGAAAATCCACTCAAGCAAATCAAACAACCACTCAAGCAAAAAAACCATCCGCTGAAGCAAATAAAACAACCGCTGTCAGTCCTAGACGGGTGCTGACATCAACTGGTGGTCGTTGGTACCAACATTTCTTATCAAAAGGCATGAAACCAAACGATGCCAAAAAGAAGGCTTTTGAAAATAACAATAAGCCATTTACGGCAGGAGCTGAAGGGGCGGCACCGGCAAGAAGGGTCAGAAGACCATTCCCCCCACCCCTGGATACGTATATACGACTTGCGATTTTCGCAAAGGGTTTTCCCGAAGTTATATTGGAAACCGATGATCTATCAGCCCTCGAAGAACGGATCGTCGATGAGGTTGCCAATAGTAGCACCGAATCAAAATTGCAATTTGAAAGGTTACTTCGGAAACCGGGCGTGATGGTTGTTGATTGCGCAAATCAGAAATCCGCAGATTGGCTGATAGACACTATACCCAAATTGAATTGGGAAAGTACTGAATTGGCAATTTGTTATGAAGCAGACATTCCAGACGCGTACATAATGACCCTCTCGTTGCCAAGAAGTGCTGGCCAAGATTATGATCAGACGTTGTCTTTAATTCAGTCACAAAATACCGATTTGACAACCGATTCATGGGAATGGGTACAAGAGCGTGAAGATGGTGATAGATCAATTCTTACCATCCGTGTTGATAAGGAATCACACGCTGCAATTAAAGAAAAGAGGTGGAGAATATTTTACAAATTCGGTTTAGTAGAAGTAAATTTTGCCCGCTATGTACGTTTTGCTATAAGTATACGCTCGAATGAAGTAGGGGGTGCCGAGAAAGCTAAGGTTAAAGAAGAAAAGTCAGTTGGTGGAGGCGATAAAGAAACAACAGCGGAAACGACTAACGAAAAACAACCTTCTCCGCCACCCGCTCCAATAATCAGCAAATGAATTTAAAATGTAAGGATTTTTAAAATTACAGTACTTATAGTTCTAGTTTTAGCTAAAACTCTATTCTTTTGTATACTATTTAGGTATGCGGTATCTGCATCTTATATTAAACACACTTCTCAGTTCAAGACATAACATCCTTTCGAAACAATTGACCATGTGCGACAGATTTGATAATGGGTAAGTTTTATATTTTCTTTTGAGTATAATAATAACCCTTTAGAAAGTTAAAATGTGTATGTTAAGTAAAAAATGGTGTTAGGCTATAAAAGGCAAGTAACTTGACAAATCATTTAGGGGAGTTAGGCGTATTTTTAGAATCAGTTATGTGCTAACTAAAATCCAATAAAAAAGGTAGCCAACTGATTATTATTCGAACTGAATAACGTGTTTAGAACCCTAAGCGTACTTTACGTTAGTTATGCCGGAACAGGGTATATTAAGTTTATCACGAATGTTGTAACTCCCAAAAGGAAACGAGCTTAGTAAATTTTAGCCATGTCAATGCCTCTATAAACGCGCACTTAGTTTTTGAGATATAGATCTGAAATTATGCACACGTTCTTCTTCTCATAAAGTTACTCAGTTCCCGAAATCGATCGACCAGAACCAAGTTTATGTATGGAAAATTTTTCATTTGAAGAGATATTTCATATTGTCCTAGGCAACTCTATAATTACCGCACAAATTGTTCATATATAGTACATGGCTGCCTTACAAACTGGTCGATCAGAATCAAATTGTTGAATGAAATCTTTTGTATTTGTGGGGAATTTGTGGAAAATTTTCTGTCTCCACAACAACACTTGCCAGTAAACAAATTCCAAAACCACAATATATCAATTACTACGATTCCCAGCGAAATATATTTTCATAATTTTTCCATTTTGTGCACATAATATATAAATTCTTGGGAAGGACAGTTATCGTGGATTATCACATATTGAAAAAATATTATTCTGAACTTTTGTAGTACTTTTAGTTTTGTACATAATAATTATTATTTTTTATTTCTTATTACATTGCAATATAAAGTGCGTAATTCATATATTGCCGAAACTTAACTCATTTTATTTTATTTTTTATTATACATCTTTCAGTTGGATGCCTGAAAGTGGCCGTTGGCGATATACAAAGAATACTATAAGCTAACTTCTTCAATAAATAGTAAGAACTTCCTTTATCAATCGAATTCATAACGGATACTCATACAGGAAAATCGTGCTGTACATTAAAATAATAGCATACGGCGATGACTGAGTCCTGTTGTCCGTGTGTAACGTCAATTGTTTTGGAAATGATATATCAAGTAAATATTTTCTAATTTATTTCAATCCTCAAATACATATAAAATTGTAAGATTTATTTATGTAAAGCTGCTTGGCCAGCCCTTGATACATTATTAAAAGTTGTATTACCGTCAGCATCAATAAAATTCTACTAGATGGCGATTTGAATGAGCCCCTCTTAAAATAGTCTTTGTTATTTTCAGAAAAAAAAAAAAATAAACAAATCTGTACATAAAAAAGAGATCAGGGAAACATTGCTAGCAATAAAATAAATGTAAAAGATAAACTAACATTGTTTAGAATAGTGTTGTTGTTAGCTGAGTTATAAAGTTCAGAAATAATTATTTATAACTTTAAGCATGATGATATTGCTTGAAAGTTTATTAAAATATCATATCAGCATTAGGATTGAAGTGAGCGTTAACATTTGTTATTAGTATGTAGTAGCGTAGGAGTTTTCCCCCGCGATGGCAGGCACCTTGTCGTGGTGCGGGGGCTTAGTCGAATCATTAATCAGACCTTATTAGCGGATGGCAGTGTACACATTTGAGTACCAAAACTTGGTGTGTGCACTCTATTCCCCTGACTCGGGCTGCTTTTTGAACGATGACCAAGTTCTGCCAATACCCCCTAATCCAGGGTGTAAAGCGACACCGTGCCCATTGGATGGTTTGCAGCCAGGGGGTTTACCAGACCGGCTGTATTTGAACGGCGCCTTCCTGATACCGGGCCGCCTCAGGGAGTAACTATGGCCTTACCGCGGCATGGGGCGCTGTCGTGGTGTACCGTTTGAATTCCCCACTATATTACTTAGACTGCTGAGCTCGCCTCGTCGAGCAGGTGGTCGTACGAACAAGATGAAGTCAACTAACAATTATACAAATTACAATTCAAATCAACAAGCATTAACTCAGTTAATAGGTCAATTGATGAGAGGTGGCAACTCATCAAATGGCTATAGAGCAAGAAGTGGAGGTGGTGGGGCCAGACAAAGAGGCAGCATCAGACGAACAGCCACAAGAATAAGACGTCGACCAGGAATTAGAACGCATGCCAGTGCATCAACTCGAAGACCACTGTCTACTAAACCATCTAGTAGCGGTACGAGTACGAAGAAACCTTCGTCAACAAGTGCAACACAAAAGCGTAGTGCCACAGAAAGTAAGGCTGAACCTGACAAGAAAAAAACCACTTCGGATGACAAAGCCAAAAGTGGTGACACTAAGGAAAGCAAAGCAAAAGCAAGCGATCCTATTTTGAAGGGGTTGTGCGAATCAGGGGTGCGATGGTATATGCGATATATAAAGGAAGGATTAGAACCGAAAGTGGCAATCAAAAAAGCTTGGGAACACCGCATAGAACCGGTGGAATATGAACCTCAATGGGGAAAAGAGTTCCAACCGAGAGAAGTCGAAGACGAGCCCAGACACCGACAGCGAGTACGAAGAAGGATAGCGAAAAGTGTTGAGATCAACGAGGATTACCGTATTGCGGTACATCCCAAAGATTTCCCAGATCAAATGCTGGACTTAGATTCGGTAATAGCACTGGAAGAGGCCATTGCTGCGGAAATAGCTAAAGGAGCCAGTGGAAAACTGCAATTCTCCAATGCCCATTTGCGACCAGGTGCATTACTCTGTGATTGCGTAAATGAGGAAACCGTTAATTGGCTAAAAGATATCGTCACCAAGTTATCTGATTGGGAGGGTCCCGAGCTGACGACAAGCCAAGAACGTGTTATTCCAGACGCTTATGTGATGACAGCGGCTTTACCGAAGAGCATTGAGCAAGATTTCCAACGCACATTGGCCTTGATTGCTGCGCAAAATGAAGATTTAAATACCGAAGTGTGGAAATTAGTGAATGAACGTTCAGAGGATGGAAAGAATGTGGTGACGATACGTGTAGATAAGGATTCCTTCAATACAATGAAGCGGCACGAATGGAAGCTTTATTATCGATTTGAAAAAGTCAACGTACATTTCCATCGCTACTTAAGGTATAGCAAAAAACCTACTTTATGGATAACGAACCCCAGTTGCCACAAACAAAATCAGGTGAAACCACCTGGTCCATCAAATGCAGTATAAAATAGAATAAAAAAACGGTAAGTGGAGCACACCATCGCAAATTGTTACAAATGTGATGCTAAAGATCTATTCTCCCTTTTTAGTTCAAAAATCTTCCTCCTTGAATAAAGTGATTTCTTTGCCTTTCCACTTGCAACATCTCCAAAATCCTAAGTGAATAGAAGCTTCAGGAGTGAAAATATAACCAAGAAATGAGGTGAGCATTAAAAATGGCAAACTTGCTCTTCATAAACACCTTAGCTGTTAGTTTATCTGCTTAATACCTTTTAGTGAATTTAACCAGGCCTCTAAAATTGTTCTTTTTGGTTTTAATTTGCTTTTATTTTTATTTTTTGTTTGGATAGCAGCTGTTTGGATTATTTTCCAAAGCATTAACATAATCTCTAAAGAAATGATACAGATCGGACCACTATAACATATAGTTATCATATAAACTGGTTGATCAAAATCTTAACTCTTCTCCAAAGTTAATTTTTTTTCTCATTTTTGTCAAACTTTGTTCCATTTTTTTTTGCTAACCATATATTTTTTACCTCCTCGATTCTATTATTTTTTGGAAAACGCAAAATCAATTGATTATTAACCCAACCACAAAAACAAAATTCCCGCGTTATCATCACAGCTTACCAAATAATTCCAGTTTTTAATTTAAGTATCGAGTGTTTGAGCGTAAAGTGAACAAGATATTGTTCAAAATTGTTTTTTTTTTTTTTGTAAAAATATTGAATTTTTTTAGTAGTGTTTCTACTGTTTGTCGCTCACAGCAATACGTTTTTTTTAGATATATGTTTATGTCACGGTTGTACTAAATAACCTATAAGTTAAAATAATATAAATCATTCGGATGTGTTTTGGCTTGCTTTTAATTACGCTAACGGAATTAAATCGCACATAACTTGCCCTACCAGCTCTTAGTTCTGGTTAAACTTCCAGCTGGACATATTCAATTTGAAACGAAAAAAATTAACAACCATTTTGTTGCTCTAAACTTTAAGATAACCACTAAATATTCGTACTTAAGAATGCTCATAAATTTATAAATTGACATACATATATATGTGCATATGTACAAGTATATCTACATAAATTAGTAAGGTCCAGCTGTTGACCACAAAATTGTACTTTTTAGGGAAATCTGTATAAAAGTGGGTGTCCCCTTTGCATACAAAATTTCCCCATTTATCTTAAACTTGCAATTTTTTGTGCGTTGCATAATCGTCACTTATAGTATTATGTACATTTGTATTCTTATGCACATATGTACATGGTACGAATACAGATCTAAATGCTACATACAAGTTTTCATTTGTTCTTATATGCTAATTTGACTGCTAATTGGTAATATATCTTACTTTGACTTGCCGCATATATCAACATCTGAATTTGATATGCTTGTATATGATTGTAGATATGTACTTTATTGCAATTTTTCGTGCTTTTATCATCTATGCTAATTTGTCAAATAAATATGGGTGCAAATGTATGTGTGTCAATACTTTTAAATATTTAATCTGGACGACTTTTTATAATTTATCAAAAAAATGCATGATTACATAACATTCTGAGAAAAAAAACGCTATAACTTATAGCGTTATGCCTTATTAAGGCAAATAATGAGGTTAGTTCAAGAGTGGCTATTTTATTTGAAGTTTTATCCACTTGCAAGTTAGTAAAAATTTGATTTTTTAAAGGAATTTTATTTAATAAATAAATAAAAAAAAAATAAATGAAAATCGTCGATTAATTTTTAAACATTTTGCATTTTTGTGCTTAAAAATATAATTCAAATCCAAAAACAGAAAACTGTATTATTCACCTAAGGACTAGTCATAGTTTTGCTTTTTAACAAAATGGCGGCTACCCAAAAAATAAAAACCGTTTCAAATTGACTAAATATCGAAATTGTACAAATTCACTCCTAGCTCGTAACTATTTGCCGGATGAACCTCAAATTTTCGAAAAACATTTTTAAATGCCTTATATGTGCATTCGATATACTACTGTGGGCAAAAAATAGCACGATTTTTTAATTTAAATTATTAGTTCCGAATAAAATTTCTGGTGCCGAAACGCTCAGAATGTTGGAAGAAGCCTTCGGTGGTAATTGTTTGTCGTGTTTTGAGTTGGCGGAAATAATAGAGGGTAAATTTGTTTAAAAATAAAAATTTGATTCAAAACGGGCCAAACAAATTTTGTTTTTTAACGTATATGTACATTCATGATAAATAAATAAATAATAATCTTGGTTTTGTAACTTGAACTTGATGAGAAGAGAATCAAAATATGGGCTGCGGAGTGCATTGTAACACTTTTGAAACAAAAATGATGGTGAAACCGACAAGAAAAGGAAAAAGTATGAGAAGAAAACGCAATATCATAGACTATTCACAATATCTGAATATTTATTTACTTATACAAATACATACATGCTTTGATTATGTACGAAATACATTTTAGTTTCTCTTATACAAATTAATATTAGTATTAAATGTTAAGTATGCTTCTATTGTTAGTATAAGTCGAGTCTTTTGCGTTTTTATACAATATAACGAGTTGAAGTTTATGAAAACAATTTCAATATAATATATTTCTTATATATTTCTTTAATTATTTAAATGTTATTTCTAAAGCTTATTGACAAGTATTGAACACAATTCATTATATTTTGGTCATTTCTCACATTTGGAAATTTTTAGGTTAGATTGAGCACAATATGTAGACGATTACATTTACGGCGGTAGAAGTTATATAACTAACATAACACTATTTTTAAAGAGCTGAAAAATATTTTTTTCAATGTTCAGATTGAGTCCCCCGTTCTAAGTTTTAAATTTGAAATAATTTTTGAGAAACCCCATTTTGCACATCATTATTTAACCACACTTATTTTTTTACTTGTTGTTTGTATTTTTCTAACACTAGTTTTTGCATATGTCTTCTCGTCCACAGTTCGTTGTTGGCTTTTACTACGCATCTGTGTCGCCCAAACTTTTTCCGGTAATTTTGGTATGTGTTCGCCTGTCGGATGATAACCATCGGCATCGGCTACATATGTCATCGTGATGGGTATGCCTTCTGCCGAAATGTACTGCACCACACCACTATGGCCGAACTCATTTCCTGCTGCTTTTGTTGTGATGCCGTTGGATGTTTGGAATTCGTAATGAAAATCACCGCTTTCACTCGGCGCCTGGTTTTTGTAGTAAATGGTGTGTGCATCACGATCAAGTGGTTTTACGCCCGCATGCACAGATTGCAAGTGTTGTGCAAAGATATCACAGAAGACCGCACACAAGAGGAGACGTTTAAACTGCAAATGGAAGAGAGAAGAGAACAGAGCAACTATTTATTATCCATAAAGAACTATACTTAAGGCAGTTAAATTAAGCGGTGCATTAAGAACAAACCGTTGTTTGGAATTGTAGTCCATCTATGCTGTATCGAATTTTACGTGTCACCCGTATTTTAAACAACATTCCCATTATTTGATTCGTAATAGCGTCCAATGACACAGCTGACAGGGAATGAATATATTCTGGAAGCACCGTCTGGAAGTTCAGTTAGCAGCACGTTTTTTGTTTTTCCACACACATACGCGTACACGCCGAATGTTTAGAACAACACAATGAATCTACCGCTGGCGGATTCGTAACGAAGTGAAGCGGATTTCTGGCGCGATGGAAGCTTTTATAGATGCGTCGCTGATATGCAAATTAATTCGGCAAACAATTCTTAAAAGAAGAGAAAAAATGTCGTCGTTAATTAGTTTAGTGTCACAAAAACGTCATATCAATTCCTCTTGCAAGTTGTTTATGTCAACTCGAGTGTTTGATGCGACGTGACGCCTGCGTATTTCACACACCAAGCACCGAGCAATAGTAATGCATGCAACAACCGCTATGTGGAGTGCGCTTTGGTCGTTATGAATCTTGTTTGGCACGTTTGTTGAATGTATGTCTTATGCGGAATTAAATAAATATTATGTAATGCTTAATTTCAACCATATTAATTGAACTGAACGACGGAGTTGTCAACTGATCGCTGCATAAATCATAAACATCATCAGAAAATATACTTAATTCACCAATTTCTGCATACTGTGCATTTGGAAGCACGTGATGCTATAGAAGGAGCCCTATGGAGCGAGAATATTTATATCAGTATCAAATAAATAAAATCTTCATTTGTGCGCCGATATGGTAGCCACTAACTAAAGTCCTAAGTGTTGTAATTTTATATAGACTGATGAAATGGTAGTTTTATAGGTTGTAGTTGTAATTGTTATTTAATCCCCGCTTGGGTGTGGGCCCCGGATACGCGCTGTTTCGACTGGGTCAGACTATGCACAGAGGTGTCTCGAGTCATGCGAGGACTCGTTGCATGCTGGACAAATATTTTGTATGTTGGGGTAGATTCTAAATAAGTAGAAGTTTAACCTATGACAGTATTCAGAATGAAGTTATGCAAGGGTCACTCTAGATTCTAGCGGCAACTCGAGCTCGTCATCTGCAATGGGTGGTGGTTTGAATCCAATTCCGGCATTTACTGAGAAGAAGGTCGTTGAAGGAGTTAATGGCTCCACTGTGAATGCCGGTTAATGCGTGACTGAAGTGTCTGTCGGCGTACTATCCGATGTCGTCGACATAGTCAATGAAAGATCTCTTGATGTTATAGTTCGGATTGCACTGTTCTGCCATGTCGGAGTTTCTGCATCCAGGTGACTACATATATTGGTGCAGCGTGGTTAAGGACTGCGCGGTCGATCACTTTGTATGTTGCCAACAACGATTCTTTGTCTTTTTCCTATGTTTTGCCTCCCATTTGTGGCCGCCGTTTACATCGGCAGTTATGGCGGTATTATGAGGAGTGTAAGAGAAAGGCTGTCGAATGTTACATCTAAAATTTTAGCATTTTTAATAGTCGCAATATTAACGTCATCAACTGCAATGTTCAAATGGCTGTACTCCTTCGACCAGTTAGTGAATATGGTCGGTGTGGATTTAGTGGGGTAGAAGCGAGGAAGGTTGAGGTGATAGAAATTCCCTCAGGAGGTTGAAGGAGCTTCGAAATGTGGAAATTAAACAGTAACGCAGTGAGAATACCACTGTTAAAATTGTCGACTACTCAGGTACTTCATAGGCCACATTTTCAACCCTGGATCGAGCGTGGATTGTTCAATGTCCTCAAGTAGCGTGGTGTGGTTGAAGTGATTTTCAACTGATCATAATGGGAGTCATTCTGCCTGTTTGGGTTCGTGGCGACCGTAAAGAGCCTTAATTAGATTAATTTTAATGTTCTTTGTGAAATTACAGTAATATTCCGAAATAATCAATATTCGTTTTAACCAAACCCGCTTATAATGAACAAGCAAAATTTTAGATTGAGTACCTCAAATAATGAAACATCACAGAGAAGACATAAATTGTGAAAAAAAGTACCCGGAAATTGTAAATAAAGCGCAAAGTATTTAATTATCCATTAATATTTGCTTTGTCGCCTTCAAAATAATCCCCACCAGATTAATTAAATTATTTATTTATCTCTTCAATCGCCTGAAAACTGGTTTTATTCCCATGATTGCTGACTTATTTGCAAGTCAAACTCATAAACCCTTGTCCGGTCGGCAGTTATAATGCTCTCCATGAATGTGGGATCGGAATTCGCACGATCAAGCATGTCCAAAGTCCTGTTGACAGACCCCGCACATATGTATGTATTTGTATAGGCAAAGTGTCTAGTTTCTATGGAAAGGGCTTGGAGAGAGATTCAATCCTAAATTTCCATTAGAAGGAGGAGGTACAAATTCATATATAAAATGTATAAAATGCGTTTTGCTTCTAAAATATTACTAGGAGGAGGTTAACATGAGAATGCAATTTAATAATTTTTAGTCGAAATTCCTCAACAAGTTTCTGAGATATGAAAATAAATCGGTTTCTCATTTAGAGAACAATCTCCTTTAGTGAATTAGGGACTGATTTTATGAAGTAGCGGGAGGTAGCTTAGTGGAATTCTTACTATATTTACTTTACACTTTAAGTTTTAACACTGAACTCTATTTTGTTGAACTCAGCTCTCAGAATAATTGGGCTAAAATATGAAACTAAGTTCAACTATTTGTTGACAATGATAGTAAAAAGTCACCAACAAAAAAAACATGACGAAATTAAAAAGTTTGTACTTTATAAGATTTTATAGATTTAATGAAAACCGGAATTTAAATATCAAAACAAACAACTTAATTGGAAGTAGAATTTATTATACTCTCGCAACATATTGCCACAGAGTATCGTTTTAAAATAAAAAGGAAGGAGCAAGCAGCATTTTACTTCATTTTGCTCTGTAGTGAATATGTAGTTTAATAGTAAAAAAAATCTTAAAGCATACATATTTACGTTTGAAGAAATTACTTTTTACTTTGAGCTGAGAATATACATATGTACATATATATAAATATGTGTACTGTATATACGAGGTATAAGCAAAACTTGATTACGAACCAAAGCGCGACCAAGCAAATTTAACTAAACACTCAAAATGGTCTACACTGGCAGTAAAAATAAGGGATATGAGTATCAACATAATGTAACAAAACAATCCAAAATCGTATACAGCGATACTTTTTGTACAAACCTTGTAATATATGATCAACTTGAGCAACTGAATCGATTTCGCCATGTCCGTCCATCCGTCCGTCTGTCTGTTTGTCTGCGAGCTAATCCTCTAGTTTTAGAGATATAGATCTGAAATTTTAATGTTGTCCGTTTGTCTCGGTGCAAGCGAAGTTAACTCACGTGTTTGCACGCCACCATAACTGGACAGCCCCCTTAGTCGGACAAAAGCACTGCGACTGTGAGTGTCCGGTCCGGTTATGTATATGATTTCCGCCACTTTTGGAAAAGGAGTAGTCATTTATTGCTTTAATGATACCTTACTTGTTTCAGTAAAAATAATTTGGCTTAGATTATGAGACATGTGCATTAATCATATTAGTGAATGATGTCTCATTCTATTTATTTTCATTAGATTAGGTTAGATTTGAGCCTGAGTTTGTCCCTTGGGATGTTGATTACATATATATTTAAATCTTTTAAGGTTGTAACCACTCATTTGCAACTTGGCATGGCGCATGCCTAGGAGTTGTTGTCAATACTCCTCTCTGCCCACTGTTTCATCCTTGCGCAGTAGCTTCTTCATAGCAAGCGGACCGACCACAATGAAAAGATCGGGTCCTACCATGTTGGTTGATGCTGTGGAGCGGGCGAGCTCATCAGCCAATTCATTCTCGGCTATACCTTTGTGACAGTGCACCCAGATAAGGTGCGATTGGTGTCGATCTGATAGACTCTTCAGCCGTTTTACACACTCCTGTAGTAATAACGATTTGATCTGGTACGCAGAGATCGCTTTAAGTGCCGCTTGACTGTCGCTGAGTATGGCAAAACGTTCATTGCAATTAGGTTTATCTCTACGCACCGATTTATAACAAAGACCTCTGCTTGGAATATGCTCGGAAAACTTCTCACAGGCGTGGAGAGTTTGATGGGTGATCCTGCGACTCCTGCACTAATTTCCTTCGGCGTTTTCGAGCCGTCGGTGTACCTATTAATTGTACTATCCCTTAGTAGTAGCTCGAGAGCGGAATCATTCCATTCCGCCTTACTGCTTGCACTTCCTAACGAAGTTTACACTTTTAGTAATGTTGTCCCTTGGTAAAAGAGCCAGTGGTCTTTCGCCACTTAAGTCCTTTATACGCTGGGAAGAGACTATCTGCCGAGTCCTTCTGCTGTCATTTGAAGCAGTGTGTGTTTGGCTTCCTGCCCAATTAACTTCAAGCGCCGCCGTCGCATATGTGCTTATGGCATCCGACACGCAGATCCAGGCGAGTCGTTGCAGCTTCCTTAGTTGAAGTCCTACCAAAGTATTTTATTTCATTTTTATAATACCATATATGATCTCGTTAAGATAGGACATTTCAAACTACTAAAAATGAAGCGACAGTACAGAAATTGAACCCAAATATGGATTTAAAAAGAGATATCATTATGAAATCTTTTATTTTGAAACAAATATTTTGTTTAATGTTATCCATATGTTTATTAAAACTAAATTATTTTTAGGAGATAATTCCTGCGGCCTATAATATCTTTGAGAATTTCTGAAAATTCTCGTAGCTTGCAGCAAGATTAAATTGTACTGTAGTCTTGAATTCTATTCTTTATTAAATTCGGAAATTTAAAACAATTCTTTTATAAAGAACACTATGGTTTTTTCCAAAATTCCTTCGTTGGCGAAAGTTATTTTTTTCTAAAAATCACTTTTAGTGTATAAAATTAGGTTTGCACAATTTCAAGCCAATAATTCACAAACATACAGCACAACAACATTTTCATATGTGTATGTGAGCATCTCCAGCAATGTAACCGCACTACACTACACAAACAAATGAATGCAACACGCCGCCAAATAAATTATTGCCCGTCGTAGTTGTTTTATGTGATTTTTCGTTGTTTTCTTTGTGCTTTTTTTTATATTTTGATTACTTCAGTTTTATTAATACTGTTAATTAATCATCTTAACGTGTTATTGAGTTATAATGAATGCACTTCATCAGTAAAAGTCAAATTAAAATCAAGAAAGAATATTTATGATTACGATATTAATTAACATTCACGCTCGTTCCTCTGAAAATTGAAATACCAAATCAATTCTATTAACGTAGATTTATTAACACACATAAAAAGGTCACAGAAGCAGTGATCCTACCG
>NW_026038165.1:0-59193 GCF_023373825.1 Bactrocera dorsalis
CGACTACTCGAGGCACATGTACAAGCTAGGAGAAACGTCCCCTTAAAGAATAGATCTTACATATGAGGTAGGCGTCCTGAATAAAACCACGAGCTTCACCTCTTTTCCTCTCACATCTTTAATTTACGTCTTTTAATAGTAAAAAAGCAAAAAAGTACGTCCCCCTCGATTTGAACTCACTTTAAGGTCCCTAGACATCATAATACTCGTACTACAGCATCAAACTAATAAAACGTAGTATCTCGTAAAAGTTTATGTGTAGTAGTCTACATTTTAGGCGCCCAAATAAACTACAAGTGACAATCTCGTTGAAATTGAAGAGCAGCTTGAAAAGATTTCATTATCTTATGTTTAGAACTGCAAGCAACTCATTTAATATTTCTAAAATAGAAACGGCGAGAGTTAAGCGAACTATAACATGCATACTAATTTCAACGCGCAGGCTACGCACACAAGTATGGCTAACGAAAACTTCTTGCGCTCCATGTAGAACGCTTGCAAAAATGATAGGAAATTGAGGTTTTTAATTGTCAGAGGTTGCGTCAAAGCGATTTTAGGCCTACAATTTGGAGGATTGTTTTCGATAAGAAGTTTGTAGTTTTCATGAGTTGCAAAATGACAGTAGCGGAAAAACACGCATAGCACAACGTTAGGCGCGTTAAAGTGAAAGTATATGTAATGTCTATCGTGAAAAATCTGAGTGGCTAATAAATGAGAAAGTTTAAAGCAATGACTGTAGAATTCTCGGTAGAAAATGTATAAATTAAAGAAAATCAGTTTGCGTAGCAGTGCAGACACTATGTATTGATAGGCATATCTAAGAGTTACGGTAGTACCGATTTAATCGAAATTTAAACCGATGTGTTTTGAGTAATTAGGTTAACGGCGCGTACAGTACATCAGCTAAATGCGGACCAACACGCACACTTCCTTAAAACGCTTATTGCCTCCTAAAGTGCGCTTAAAACTGTACGCAAGGTTCTGTAGAGCGCAGTCGGTAGCCAAAATGGGGCGCTAACGTTACGATTCAGCGCTCTACTGGGCGGTCAAACATGACATAATGGACGTGCAGCGCTCAACGCACTCATTAACAGCAAAATGTTGCGCGCGCTATATTTCCCGCTTGCATAGTTTTTACTTTCAGCAGCAATCCTTTGCTTTGCTATATGAGACGCCTGCGCGCCCCCCTGAAATCTCTCAGATTCATGCAATAGTATTAAACACCGTGTTGTTGTTCGAACTTTTGTTGTTGTTTTCGAAAAAATTGTTGCCGACAAAAGCGAGGTACGCGCATAATTCCTTTGCTGCAACTATTTAACATTTTCAGCGCAGCATTTCAATTTGCCGCTTCCGCTTTTTGTTGCGGCTTGTGGTGTGGCGCGCAAAAGAAACGAAATAAAATAAAGGGCGTCGCACCACAAAAAATCGCATTGCGCACTAACTTATGTTATTGTATTTTGTCAGCATGTTATTGTTGCAGGTTAATCAAATTTTCCTCAAGCATAACAAAACAGTTCGATGCAAATACACTATGCAAAGGAGAAACACACACACATACAACCCAGTGGGTCAGTGCGCCTACCATGGTGACAGGGATATAACACGTTGGCGTCCAGCCGCGCGTCAAGCCGCAGGACATCTATATATGAGTTTGGTGTGTGCGCCAATGATCGCGCGCTGATTTTATTTGCGAGAGAAACATATTTAATGTCCAAGAAACATTGCAAACAACTATAAAAACCACAGTCATCCAAAAACTTTGAGCGCCGTGTTGAAGAGTATTTATTTTGTGAGCATGTCCAGGGGTGTGGATTTGTTTCTAGATTTTCTGCCGCCACTGTAAGCGCCCTAACGTGGCGTATGAGTAATAATATTTTCCTTTCATGATATTTTTGTTGCAACTTTAAACTCGTCAGCGGCAAGGCGCTTTACACTTGTTAATACATGTTCAATTTGTATGTATATTACAGTTATTTGCTTATGTGAGTTCGGGCTGGTTGTTTAAGTGGGCAAGGCAGTTACGCTGTTAATGCGAAAGTTAGAAGCAAATTTTTTATAATTGTGGTTGCTTTGGAGTTTAAGTTTTCTATTTCAGCATGCAATGTTTATATTATAGGGTACAGTGAACTCCAAATAAAAGTGTTTTATGCTTTTAAAAATAAATGAGTCAAAAATTCGTGCAATTAGTTGGGCACAGAGAGTTTAGGGGCACTTTTTGCATAATGCTAACATTATACTCAGAGTAAGGTGTATATGCAAATTCATACCTTACATTGTGGCAGCTTTTTCGCGTTCAGTCATTCATATGGATTCCGGAAACTTAAAAAACTTTAGGTACAAATTTACATATAATTGCTTAGCGAGTTCTATGCTCTTTTCTGATAACAACAACACTTTTCAAGGCTACCTTTAGCGACATTAACAACCCCTTACTAAGGTCAATGAAATCTCTTTTTATATTTAGCGAAGACAACAACCCCAAGTCAGTGACCCATTTGTAAACCTTTAGCGATATCAACAATCCTTCCGAGGACAATGTTCTTTGTTGAGTTCAATGACCTCGAGTTTACATATAGAGAAGACAACAACACTGATCCATTTGTTTAAATTTAACTAGGGCAATCAGTGAGGCCAATTGCCCCTTTGCTTAGGTTTAGCAAAAAAAAATAACTTTATGGTTTACCTTTGACGAGGTCGATGAGCCTCAGGGTGGTTGAATTCATAAGTCTTATCTGAAATACATCTAGAGATTTGTCTAATATACTACTATGCCCTCTAAGGCATATCAGTTGAAAGAGAGGTATGTACAGTTGAACTAATCTTATATATACGATTTGTATCTTCGAGCAGCTCCGTTGTGGACAGGACTTATAACTCCCTAAAAAAACATTTATATTACACGGTGGCTAAATGAGTAGCGACGTCGCATCACATCTACATCAATTTATTCACCTCATCACGCGAGAGAAAACCACACGTTAACACACATACACGCACATGCTCCCAAACGCGATGACTTACTGCAATCTAATTAGAACAAAAGGAATAGAGAAAAGCAGGTCGCGCACCTTTCGTTGATACGACGTCGTCCAAGCAACAGCGCTTTTCGCTTATCGCAGCATCCCGGTTCTCGTTCGCTACCCGCATTTCTATATTTAAAGTTTTTCACTTCATATTAAAGTAATTTTATAATAACGTTCAGCATTGTACATTTTTTAAATATAAACGTCTTATAGATGACATTTAACGTTTTGTAAACCGGCGGTTTTCTACCTAAATGCTTTGTTTTTAACATCTTTGAAAAAATATAGATTAAAATACAACAAACAATTTTTGAACACTGATTTTAATAAAATTCAATGATTTGCAAGCGTTTCGTAAGTAAGTCTATTGAATGTCAAAACTAATCTTTCTCTTTGACACCTGATAAATCTGAAAATCACCGTATATATAAATATATATAGATTTAACGTTTTGTGAAGTGAAGTTCGCAGCAAATAAAAATTTGTAACGATTTTGAAATTGGTGTATTTTCTTTTAACTTAAAGTGTGAGTGGCCTAAAAGGTGAGTTTTATACATGGTCCTTCGAGCCATAAAGAAAGGCACTGTGGCTAAATAAAGTCAATAAAATTAAGATTTGAAAAAAAAAAAAAGTTACTAAAAATCTTACCGTGTGAGAAAGTGCAGCTATAAAAACCGAAAAGGTAATAAATAAAAAAACAACAAAGAACATATGTACCAAAAACCGGTTTTGGATACAGCAAGTGTAGTGACTAAAAAATAAAACATAGTTCATACATATACAGATATGTATATGCAACTATAATATACGATTACTGTGGTACAAAAGTGCATATATATTTCCAAAAAAAAAAAAAAATATATATAAATAAATAAAAGTGCTGTGCAAAAAACATACGTACATATACATATATAATTACAAAATAAAAAATTCACAAACATAAATTGCTTCTAGGCCATCACATATAAAACAAAACAAATACTTATAAGAATGTAGTGATAATTTTGTTTTGTGAAAACATAAATAAAAACAACCAGTGGGACTAGTGCACACATATAAAACAAAAAAAAAAAAAAAAAAGACCTAACTAAACTAACATTTACATACAGTGCTGGAGAAAAACAAAATTTTAATAATAATAAATATAAATATTAAAAATTCATAAAAACCATAAATCGGGCGCGCTCTAACTATAACAATACCAATAATTATAAAACAAATCGGGCGCGGTCTAACAAAAAAAAAAGCAAAATTATAACTCCAATCGGGCGCGATATAATAGGAAAAAAAAAAAAAAACCAACATAACAACGAACGCATACCTACATGCATACATACTCTACAAAGGAGGAAACGGGAGCAAGAGGACACTAAACAAAGGAGGAAATTAGGAAAGGAACATTAAACACAGGAGGAAATAGGAGAACACTAAACACAGGCGGAAACCGAAAGCGGATAATATTCCTAAAATTATACAAATACATACATATATGTACTATATTCTCCCCAAAACCCCCTTGAGGCGAGACAAAGTAAGTCGTTCCATTTTTTATGCCCATATGTAAATATGTATGATATCATACGGTTTTATCAAATATAAAACCTATGTATATAATCCGTTTGATCAATTTCTAAACGGAAACAAAATACCGTTGAAAAAATATATCATCCATATATTTTTATAAATACCAAAGGAAATCATTTACTGCCTTCCAAGCTTACCCTTGTGTATACAAACACACCCACTATAACAGAAAACAAACATATTATATTCAAGCAATTACTTGCAAATCTTCCCAGCAATACCCCTTCTGTTTCTTCAAACAGTAAGCAGGATTGCATAAAATAAGTAAGCGAAAGGCATAAAAAGCAAAATTTCCAATGCGAGAATAAATACAAACATACATATTTACATATGCACTTATCCATATCATACTTAAAATACAGATTAAACATAAATTAGTACTTACTAACAAATACGAACAAACATTCAAATTAATATTAATATATTGAAGCATATACTTGCTGATCCGTAAGTGCAGAGGTTAATGACCTGCACTTTGTTCATTTTCTTTTCTCGCTACATTCTAATCGCGCAAACATAAGTACATATATGTACATATGTATATACATATATGATATACATACTGTATACATATATTCGGTATTCTTTTTGCATACGCTACATACCCTGATTTAGGGGGTATATCCGAAACATAAAAACTATAACAAATCTTAAATTATTAGAAGCTGCGATAATAGCTTAATTACAAATAATAAGCGGCGCGGAATTTTAACAAAAAATTAATAAATAATAAAATCTTATTAACGCCAAATATATTAGTACATACTTATATAGTACGTACTCTAAGCCCGTATAGGCAAATATTATTTAACAATATCTCCTTGTTCTTTGTACCTATTACAAAAACAAGCGGGATTAAATACCAACCAATTTAGCACATCATATGCACGTCAATACGCACATAGCGGGCACATATATGTACAAAGGTTATTGACCTCGTATACCGTCTGTACGAGTACTTATATACAAGGACATACGGATAAATCCGTAATATAAAATATATAAAAATAAATATAAAATCGCAACTATTTAAATACAATAGTGCGGTTAACAAAAACGATTAACGCGTATTTAGTAAATTTACGGGAATAACAACTCTTATTTACTTAAAAGAGTTTTCGGTTTTCGGTACTTATCAGAAAATATCAAATTTTAATTCTAAATTCTTATTTATTCTAAATGAGCACAGATTCAAAAGAATCTAAATCAGGTCAGTTTCTTACCATTCCAAAAATGGCTGACGACGATAAACAAAGCACACCTGCAGAAGCTACACGCTCTAAGCACGGTACAAAGCAAAAGAGATCAAAAGATCATATAATATCGAAATTTATCACTGAAAGTGATAGCTTTATAAGATATTGCACACGGTTTCAAGCTTCCCCTATTACTGACATTACGGAATCAGTTTTAAATATAAAATTAGAAAGTGTTAACAGTCTATGGGCACGCCTTCTGGCAGCGTACGATACAGTACTAGATACTGACGACGCAGAACTCCCAGAAAACACAAAAGCTTCGGCGACAGCCAAGTGTGATAACTGCCGAGATCAGTACGAGTTGACAAAGGGAATGATAACTGAACAAATAAGTTTAGTAAGGCCAAGTAGAGCCACTACTCCCCCTCCCAGAGTAGTTACAACACAAAAAGAAGACCTAGATAAAGGCATGTACCTAAAGGTACCAGCTTGTGATACTGAAGTTTTCAATGGATGTTATGACCAGTGGCCGTCCTTCCGGGACATGTTCACTGCTGTTTATATAAACCATCCTAAACTTTCACAAGCACAAAAGCTATACCATCTCAGGTATAAAACAAAAGGGGAAGCAGGCAGTATCGTCAAGCAATTCGCTTTAAATGACGAAAATTTTAAACTGGCTTGGGAAGCACTTGTTGAAAGGTACGAAAATGAAAGGGTTATGATAGAAAACCCAATAAAAACTTTATTGCATTTGCCAAAAATCCAACAAGAAACTAGCCAGGAATTTCAAAACTTACACTCCACAGTGACAAATTGTCTATCAGTGCTAAAAACACAAAATGTCTCCACAGAATCGTGGGACCCTATTATAGTAACCATTTGCGCAGAAACACTGCCTGATGCTGCTCTACTACGATGGGAACAATCTCTAGTGGAAAGAAAAATAATGCCCACCTGGCAACAGATGAAAACATTCCTCACTGCTCAATACGAGATAGCTGAGCGAATAGACAAAAAAACTATAAAGCCAAAAAGTCATCAAATTGACTCAAGTAAAAACGTGTTCAAACCCCAAGCCAGTAATAACATACAATATAATAGACACGTCAATAAAAGTCACACATTCGTGTCAAATCAAAGTAGTCAATGGCAATCATTGTGTGAACTCTGTAAGGGAGGTCATAAATTAAGATCTTGCGAGAGATTCAAAAAACTATCCGTTTCAGATAGAAACAATCTGGTCCGTCAACACAAACTTTGCATAAACTGTCTGTCGAATTCTCATATGACAAAAGACTGTGAAAGCAAATTCAATTGTGTATACTGTCAACGAAGACATCACTCATTGCTTCATGTTACCAATTTTCAAAATGCGAAGAAAAATCCATTTCAAAAAACCACGGGGTTAGTCGCTACAACTACATCAAGTAATCACGAAACCTCAAATCCCGAAAAAAGGGAAGAACAACCATGTTGCTCTAAAGCAGCAAAAATTCAAGCGCTTCATTCAGAAAATGAAAGCAAAATTCTTTTACCCACTGCGGTCATCACCATTGAACATAAAGGTGATTTATTCAAACTAAGAGCGTTAATAGATCAAGGCTCTCAAAGATCCTTCATATCATCAAAGGTTCAAAATCGGCTAAAATTGCCAATAAAACATTCCAATTTTCAAATTTCGGGAATGGGCGGAAGAATTATTCAAAATTCTAATAAAATATGCCCAATCACCATAGTTTCTCCAAATGCGGATATACGAATAGATGCACAAGCCATCGTTCTACCGCAACTTACAAATTTGCTTCCAAGCTATGAAGTAAATAAAATACATTGGGAAAAATGCTCACATCTCAAGTTAGCAGATCCCAACTGTCATACCCCATCACAAATCGACATCTTATTAGGCAGTGACTTAATACCTCAAATAATTCTTGAAGGTATAGAGAAAATCTCCAATAAATTGTTAGCCCAAAATACAATCTTTGGGTGGATTATAAGTGGCCAAGTCACTGAGAAAATAAATTCTTTCACAACACAAGTGGAAGATATCACAAACGAATACTTAAATAATGAACTTAAAAAATTCTGGGAAGTGGAAGAAGTACCCCAGAGTACCAAACTTTCAGAAGAAGACCAGGCATGCGAAGCCTATTACCAGTCCACAACAACAAGAAACGAACATGGTCGTTATGTTGTGCGACTGCCATTCAAATCCACCTTTCCAGAAACTATAGCTCTAGGCCACTCTAGAATCTCAGCAGTCCAGCAATTCCTAAGCATGGAAAAAAGCCTGACGAAGAAAAATGAGCTAAAATCAGCATATGATAATGTGATGGAGGAATATCTTGACCTCAATCATATGGAAGAAACCGTACCATATGAAAAGATATCCAAAGGTAGATATTTATCTTTTTACCTTCCACATCATGGGGTAATAAGACCGGAAAAAATCACAACAAAAGTTCGAGTGGTGTTCAATGCCTCAAAGTGTACGAGCTCAGGCAAATCACTCAATGATGTATTATACACAGGGCCAACATTACAACCTGATCTCATGTTGCTAATACTAAATTGGCGCATGTTTAAATACGTTTTTAACGGGGATGTTGAGAAAATGTATAGGCAAATTCTGGTGCATGAAGATGACCAGGATTTCCAACGCATAGTCTTCCGCAATTCAATTAATAGTCCAATTAGCGACTACAAACTTAAAACAGTTACCTTTGGCATCAACTGCGCACCCTATTTAGCCATTAGGACGTTACATGAAGTTGCAAAAACTTGTGAAACAAATTTACCTTTAGCAACTTCTGTGTTGCAAACTCAAACATATGTGGATGACATTTTATCAGGTAGCCACAGTATACCAATAGCGTGCGAATCATTATCTCAAGTGATCAAAGCACTAAATTCAGCAGGTTTTCCCCTAAAGAAAATAACCTCAAATCATCCCGAAATAATCAAAGATATACGAAAGGAAGACTTATTAGATACTGACTTCCTCAAATTCGAAAAAGCTAGTACAACAAAAACACTAGGGATTCAATGGAATGCGATAACAGATCAATTCTCATATACAATTGAGTCAATATCTGCAATGTCCGCCATTACAAAACGACAAATCCTTTCCTCGGTGGCAAAACTGTTCGACCCCGCAGGATGGCTTTCGCCAATAATGATTCAAGCTAAAATTCTCATTCAAGAATTGTGGCAAGATGGCACTGAATGGGATGAACAGGTAAAACCTTTACGTTTAACAAAATGGGTTCAATTTGCTAATAATCTACATACTATATCAGAAATTCGAATCCCTCGATGGGTAAATTTCACCCCTAACATTAACACAGAATTACACGGTTTCTGTGATGCCTCTGAAAAGGCTTATTGCGCAACAGTCTACATACGCACTCAGTATGATAGCAAAATAACTTCACATCTTTTGGTAGCCAAAGCCAAAGTTGCACCTTTGAAGACACTAAGCCTGCCACGGCTTGAACTAAATGGTGCTCTTCTGTTAGCAAAATTAATTTCAATAGTTCAAACCCATCTAAAATTAAACGATCACAAAATGTATCTCTGGTCAGACTCAGAAATAGTTCTAGCATGGTTGGAAAAACCACCCTATACTTGGAAGACATATGTATCGAATCGCATATCACAAATCTTAGACTTAGTTGGCTCAGCAAAATGGCAACATGTTGCAAGTGCAGATAACCCGGCGGATCTGGGGACAAGAGGTTGCAAACCACTTCACCTCACCAGCACTACACTCTGGTGGAACGGTCCCACATGGCTAACAGAATCACAAGAATTCTGGCCAAAGTCTCCTGCTCGGAATATCATACCTCCGGAAAGTCGGAAAATAGAAAATTTTCATATCACTCCAGAAGAGGATGATATTCTCCAAAGATTTTCCTCATTTCCTCGAGCACTAAGGGTAGTCGCTTATATGCACAAATTCATCCATAAACTTAAACAAAAGGTGAAAAGGATATCAAACGATCCTGACATACAACTAACATATTCCGACTTGCAACATGCCAAGGTCAGTCTAATCTTGTATACACAAACTCGCTATTTCAGCAAAGAGAAATCAAAGTTGCTTGAAAAGCGACCTCTCGAAAAGGGAAGCTCACTTCTCGTGTTAAACCCATTCCTGGACGCTAAGGGATTACTACGGGCAAATGGAAGACTAGCCAACTCCAGCCTTAGTTACAATGAACGACATCCCATCATTATCCCAGAGAAATCCCGTTTTGCCTACTTATTTCTAATATATCTCCACCAGCTTACAATGCATGGTGAGCATCGCTTGATGCAACAAATGGTCCGGCAAGAGTTTTATGTACCGCGACTAAAGCCACAAATTAAAAGAACCATTTTCATGTGTAAACAGTGTACTATGTACAAGCACAAGATGCGTACGCAGATCATGGCAGCCCTACCACCTGAACGCTGCAACTACGCTTTACCCTTTACCATCACTGGGGTTGATTTTGCTGGACCTTTCCAGATAAAGGCCTCAATGCTAAGGTCTTCCTCATTTAGAAAAGGGTATGTGGCTGTCTTTGTATGTTTTACAACAAAGGCAGTACACCTCGAGCTATGTTCGGATCTGACTACTGCGGCTTTTCTTGCAGCATTTGCCCGCTTTGTCGGACGGCGCGGATTTCCTTTAAAAATTATGAGCGACAATGGAAAAAACTTTGTCGGAGCTCAAAGAGCCACGGAAAAGGAGTTTTTACAATTCATGAAAGAAGTATCCCCCGAAATTGTCAGAAAATATGCACCCCAAGGAATCGATTGGCAATTCATACCCCCATGTTCTCCACACATGGGCGGACTCTGGGAATCAGCAGTAAAGAGCTTTAAGTCCCATTTAAAGAAAACGGCTGGTAACCATAAATTCAATTATGAGGAGTTTACTACATTACTCACTCGTATCGAAGCCGTACTAAACTCTAGACCTATCTCACCACTCTCGCAAGATCCCTCCGACTTCACAGCCTTAACCCCAGGGCATTTTCTCAAAGGAGCACCCATTCTGGCCATACCTGAGCCAGGCGTGGAGTCGCTATCCTTATCGAACAGATGGGAGCGAATTAAAATCCTCCATCATGATTTCAGCCGCCGATGGAAGGAAGACTACATAAAGGACCTTCACAAGAGATACCGGTGGAAAACTCAAGAAAAGGCACCAAAGCTTGGAGACTGCGTCCTTATACAAGATGATTGTCTCCCTCCTACGGAATGGCGACTCGGCCGCATAAAACAACTTCATTACGGTTCCGACGGTCATGTTCGAGTAGTTGATCTCCGCACTCAAACCGGAACACTAACCAGACCGCTCGTAAAATTATGCTTTCTACCAACCGCCGAAGATAAAGAAACGTAAAACCGAAACCGCAATAATAAATCAATAAATCGTTAAAACATATAACCGCTTACCAAATCGAAACCTCGAATAACATTAATGACACAAAGACTTAACATAAATGTCTGATAAAAAAAAGACATCCTATTCATGCCACATATCGTGGCACAAAAGTCCATATTATTGTAAATTTCACAATACATTTCTAATATCATAATTTCTCTCACAGAGTAATATGGACGTGGATATGGCATCATCGTCAACGCCAACCATGCGTTCGGCAATTTCCGCCCCTCGCGCTGAAGCTGCTCCAATAGCAGCACCCCGGACCAACACTGCACCGGCAGCGCCTCGAACAACAACAGGCTCCACCGCGACAACGGCTCCGCGTCAAAGCACGCCAGCATTACCAGCGAATTTGCAACTCATTCGTTGTCCTTTATGCCGCCGCCCTCATCGGCTATCGCACTGCGGTATATTCAAAGGCATGCCGCCGATGCAACGCCAGCAGGTGGCACAGGCGCACGGGTATTGCCTGAATTGTCTGGCAACTTCCCACGCAACTCAGGAGTGCCCATCACCTAATCGTTGCCAAATCTGTGTGCGGGCTCATCATACGATGCTGCATCGCATTCCCAGACGCGACTCCCGGCGCCCACCGGCTCCTCGCACCAGTGGTAACGTCAGGCGTTCCCAAAGGACTCCTGTGACGGCATACCGCCGCCGCGGACCCTCTGCAGCAGAATCCCGTCCTTGGCGCCATAACCAGGCAGCATCAACACGACGCCATCAGCTTAGGCCGCAATCCCGCCGGTCAACAGGTCTCAGCAGCGTGGTAGCAACGCTCCAGCAGCTACAGCGGCTTCTAGGCTAAATATTCGCCTAGGGGGGCCGGGATGGCTAAATGAGTAGCGACGTCGCATCACATCTACATCAATTTATTCACCTCATCACGCGAGAGAAAACCACACGTTAACACACATACACGCACATGCTCCCAAACGCGATGACTTACTGCAATCTAATTAGAACAAAAGGAATAGAGAAAGCAGGTCGCGCACCTTTCGTTGATACGACGTCGTCCAAGCAACATCGCTTTTCGCTTATCGCAGCATCCCGGTTCTCGTTCGCTACCCGCATTTCTATATTTAAAGTTTTCACTTCATATTAAAGTAATTTTATAATAACGTTCAGCATTGTACATATATAAATATAATATAGATATTTAACGTTTTGTAAACCGGCGGTTTTCTACCTACAATTACCTTTGAACATCTTTTGTATAATATAGATATTTAAAGTTTGATCTATTGTTTTAAAACTAATTTTATCACCATAATTGTGAAGTGAAGTTCGCAGCAAATAAAAATTTGTAACGATTTTGAAATTGGTGTATTTTCTTTTAACTTAAAGTGTGAGTGGCCTAAAAGGTGAGTTTTATACACACGGGTCAACACAAAATTTAAGCGAGTTTTTTGTTAGGATGCTCAAAATTTTTTTGATCTTACATTGAAATTTGTTTATTTATTTTTCTTTTATTATTACTTTTATGACATTAATAACTTTGCTAAAGTTGTCATATTCTTTTAATTCAAAGAAAATTTTAATTACTAAATTTTTGTTAAAGTTATATGTACGAAATAATCCTTTTAAATTTTTCTCACGACAGGATTTACTTTACTTGCCGTATCACTTAAAAAAAATTGTTTTTCTTAAAATAATGCATATTTGTCACAAGGGTAGCAACAATTTTGCAAAAACATTAATCTGTTTTTTTTTTTATTTTTGTTACCTGGCTACCCTTTTAATAAAAAATAATTTTTGTTGTTGTTTTTTCATCATATAGCACTTTGTACATAAAAATATTATGATATTTCTTGTGTACATACTGTTTTATGAACCTTTTGTATTTTTAGAAAGTTGGCAACATATACCTATTTTTCTTTAAAATTTGTTATTTATTTATACTTTTTTAATTTCATAGCATCAAACGTGTAATATCTATTTTATTTAAACTTTTTTTCTACGTAATTTTATATGGTGTCAACTCTATAGATTTACTTGTCAGTAGAAAAATAAATGATAATCTTAATTTTTATAACACTTTTTTTAGACTTGGTAACCCTAATATTTAGTCATAACTGTGTTTGTACGAGCATCTCTCTACGAAGATTGTGTTTGATGAAGTAATATTTCGCTTTGACGACAATTGTCTTCAAATGTCAGACAAGAGAACGTATATTTATAGAGAAGATTCACGATGACGAAAATTTAGGGATATTTCAATTTTTGGATATTTACTGTTTTGGATGAGCGTGTTTCACCACAGAAAATTATTAGCGTGTTTCACCACTTAACATCAGGGGCACGACAATAACAGAACTGAGTAGTTGTTAGAGCCAATGGGAATAAATATGTTAATTTCAATGTTTAGAAATGTACGCTTACAGATTCGTATATTTACAATGCGCAACGACTGCATATATGTAATTTATATACATACAAATTAACTTCCCTTGTGTGGGAAGTATTAAAAAAATATATTCCGTTCCGCTACGCGCGGTAGAAATTAAACACAAGTGTTGGTTTGAGTGACAATATATGGTGCGCTTTGATCATCAAGATGATCACTCAATACGCTTGCCGATTATACACTGATCTTTATTAGTAAAAGCACTTATATTTATATTCTTATAATTCTATGCTTATTACTAAAGATGCTTTGGCATTACATTAAGTGATGAAATGCCAGAGCATTGGATTTCCAATTATTCTCATTATCAAAACAAATAATGGAATATTGGATTTTGCTTACTTATCAAAACAAGTGATATATTGATTTCTTATTAATTAAAGTATTCTGCTGACCAAGCAGTAATACTGCGAGAAGATACAATTTGTTTACATTTATCGTTAAGTATCTGTGTGGCTGCTGCCGTTAACTCCCCCCTCTCTAAGATGAATCGTCCCCGATTCAATATCATTTTTTGATATTTTGTAAATGCTCTCTAAAATAGCATTATATGACAATTCTTGAAATTTTAATTTTTTGCTTTGCTTATTGGTTTTATATATTTTTTTTAATTTTAAAATCTTATAGATTATGTATATTGTTATTAATAATACAAGTATTACAATTATGTACCAGAAAAGTGAATGATTTTTAAATTCTTTAATTCTTTCACTCAAAATATTTATGTTTTCAAATTCAAATTCTTTGTTTTTTGTTTCAATGTATTCTATAATTTCAAAGTTATTAATATGATTATTTTTTAAATAATTCCAAATTTTACAATCAATATTTTCGTAAGTTATATTATCAATAATTGTATAATTTTCAAAATTTACAATGTAAACTCCATTTATGGCAGAGTCATCTATAGTATGATTTCCAGAGACTAATATTGCTCCTTCTTTAATTATATCTATGTCTTTATGTTTTTCTTTAATTTTTTTACATTTCCCTTTTTTATTGGACAAAATATCTGATAGGCAAGTATTTTTATTATTAATTTTACAATAAGTATTTATCATTTCTCTTTTGCAATTTTTAATATTTATATATTCTTTTTTGCATTTCGCAATTTCATTATTAATTATTAATTTACCATCTTTTTGTGGAATTGCTCTTACTTCATAATATTTGCAATCATATATAATTTTTGGATACTTAATATATATAACTATTACATCTTTATTTTGTACAATTTTAAACCTTGAAATATCTATTAAATGAGTTATTGTCAATCGTCCATGTTCATTTTTAATTATGTTTTTAATCTCGTCTAAATTTAAAATTGTCGGGTTTAAAATTCCCGTTTTTCCTATAGCTATTGTATTAATCATATTTTGTAATTCGGTTATTAGGAACTGATTTTTTCGTTTCGTTAGAATTTTAATATCAGATTTTTCATTAATATTAGTAATTGTTTCTGTTAATCTATATATATAAAATTAAGTGGCAAAACTTCCTGTTCGCATACTCCTCCTAGACCGCTTGCCCGATTTCAATGACATTTTCAGGGGTGATTGGGGTCTGTTTGGAGGGTGCACATAAGAAATTCAATGTGTGTATCATTGCACGTTTTGCAAAAAAAAAAAAAATGATGCATCCCGCCTATACAAATTCTCATGAAATAATGTTTTGCCGCAAGATTGACAGTCCTGTCAAATGCCTTTTACTAATAAAAAGGAACAACTGGCGGATGTTTACAATTAATAAAAAAAAAAACATTGACATCGCACGTTTTTGCCTGTCATTCGTTCTTTCTATGGATGACTGTCAAGCTAACAAGACATACAGAACGTAAGTGTTCCGAATGCACTGAGTGTATAAAAAAAATGTTTCAACATTATTTGTATTTTTCTCAGATTTCAACGTGATTAACATTCTGCGTACAACACAAAGCAAGTGAGTATTGTTATTGTTTCGTAAGTGTTTCCATGCGGTTTGCAAATACACTGTTTGTGGGTCTTATTGCATATACGTGTGTGGGTAAAATACATAGTTTAAGATGTAGTTTTAGGTTAATTTTTCCATTTTTATTTATGTACTTCAAATATGCATACTCTAGAAAATGCCTCGACTACGCCAACGTAATACGGTTGGCAGGCATACGAGTGATTCACGTCGAATGTCAATATCAAGAAGAAATCAAAGCGAAGAGCGACGCGCTCAAATAAATGCCCGAGGTAGAGCGGTGTACAGAGAGCGGCGTGCACAGATTAGAGCTGCATTCGCCGACAATCAACGGCCAAGTTACCGTTTATTTCACTGCAGACAATGTACCACAGAGCGCAGCACGACCACCGGGGACAACACTAACTACCTTTTTCGAGTTGTGTTCCGAAATACCACAATATTTCACTTGGAATCCATCATCGAAAACATTTCAACGACGAAAGCTAGGGGAGCGTGTTGACGGTTATCCAAATGTCCGTAAAACCGATGCCATAGGACGCATTTACACCATCCATCGGAACAACGCCGAATGTTTGTATTTGCGTCTGCTATTAGTCAACGTGCGCGGACCAAGATCATTTAATGATTTGAAAACTGTTGACGGTCAGTTGTGTGCGAGGTATCGTGAAGCATGTCAGCGATTGCATTTGTTAGAAGATGATATACATTGGGACACCGCACTTCATGACGCATCACTCACATCTCTTCCAAAACAAATACGCGTACTATTCGCCATAATAATATCTACATGCCTTCCGTCAAATCCGCAAGAACTGTGGAATAAGTACAAAGACTGCATGACCGAGGACTTATTAATTTTGGCGCATAATCGAGCATCGGACGCAGACTTGCTATATACATTACAAATGTATAATGATGCTTTGATATTGGTTGAAGATCTGTGCCTTACAATTGCGAATAAGGCATTAACGCAACTTGGCATAGCTGCGCCCAATCGTTCAGCGATTGATATGCTTGACCATGAGCTTCAACGTGAACAACAATACGATTGCAATGAATTGCGTGCTTTCATACAAGCTAACATTACCAAATTGAATATTCAGCAGAAAAATGCTTATGATAAGATTATACGGTTTATGCGGTTTACAATAACGCCGGAGGATTATACTTTCTAGATGCGTCCGGTGGTACAGGGAAAACGTTTCTGACCTCTTTGATTCTTGCTACTATGCGGTCACAGCAGAAAATTGCGCTGGCAATTGCTTCGTCAGGCATCGCTGCTACTCTACATAATGGCGGCCGAACAGCACATTCTGCGTTGAAATTACCGTTGAACATCCAAGTCGTTGAAACACCAACGTGCAACATATCGAGGAATTCAGCAATGGTAAAAGTTTTGCGAGGAGCTGGAATAGTTCTATGGGATGAGTGCCCAATGGCTAACAAAAAGTAATTAGAAGCATTCAATAGAACAATGCAAGATTTACGCCAAAAGCAACAACTTTTATCCGGCGATTTTCGGCAAACTTTGCCAGTCATTCAACTCCTGCCGACGAAATAAACGCATGTTTAAAATCGTCAGTTTTGTGGAGACATGTTCAAAGGCTGACTCTTACCATCAACATGCGAGTCCAATGATCGATCCGCAGCGGCGTTTTCGAAGCAGTTGTTGGACATTGGCGAAGGCAAAATACCAATCGATGATACCGGTTTGATCACATTGCCGAACAACTTTTGTAGACTTTTACAATCGAAAGAAGAATTGATTGAAAGTGTATTTCCGAATATTGTTCAACACTATCAACGCAACGATTATTTAAGTGAACGCGCAAATATTGGCACCGAAAAATGTACACGTCAACGAAATCAATTTTGCCATTCAAGAAAAACTGCCAGGAGAAGCTACAACATAAACATCGATTGATAGCGTTTTGAATCAAGATGAAGTAGTCAATTATCCAACTGAATTCTTAAATTCTTTGGATCCCCTCGGTCTGCTACCGCATTGTTTGGTCCTGAAAGTCGGTTCACCCATTATACTTCTACAAAATCTGAAGCCACCGACTTTGTGTAATGGCACAAGACTTTCAGTCAAAAAATTGTGGCCAAATTTTATTGAAGCAAAAATACTAAATGGCAAGGCAGCAGGTGAAGTTGTACTCTTACCACGCATTCCCATAATTCCAACGGACATGCCGTTTGAATTTAAGCGCTTGCAGTTCCCAGTACGTCTTACCTTTGCGATGACCATCTACAAATCGCAAGGGCAAACGTTTCAAGTGTGCGGCGTCAGTTTGGAAGAACCGTGCTTCTACCACGGCCAATTGTTCGTCGAATGCTCGAGAGTGGGAACACCAAGGTGCTTATTCATTTACGCGCCAGGTGGAAAAACCAAAAATGTTGTATACCAATATGTTTTATAAATGTTTTATAAATAAGTAACAGTTTTACAACAAGAAATAAAACACTAAGTAAAACCCCTCAAGAGTTTTAATCGATTTAGGTGTAGCGAAGCGCATAGGGTAACAGCTAGTTGGTTAATAATTTCAAAAATTTTAGAATTTGTTGTGTATTGTTTATTATTATTTTCAATTAATTCGTTTAATTTATTATTTACTAACACTAGGTCGTCATGGTCTGGTGTTCCTGCTATCCACTTCCATAATGTACCTATTTCATTTATTCCTCTCCTATATCTTGTATCTTTAATTTGTAGTTGTTCTAATAAAGTTTCTATGAGTTCTATTTCTGGATCTGTGTCTAAAGAGTTAATATATGCCTTGTCTTGTTCATTATTTTGTTCAAAATTTTTATATCTGAGTTTTTTATTATAATAATTTGTGTCTGAACTTATAAGTTCTCTAAAGTATGTTAAATTAGTGATGTGAAAAATATTTCCGTAGTCATTATACAGGGCTACATCTCCGTCTTCTAATAATACGTAATCTTCTCTTGTGTAGTCCACAATGTCTGTCATTGTATTGGTAATTAGTGTTAGAATAATTAGGGGTATCATCCTCTAAAAATATATGATTAAGATTTAATATTATCTTTATGTACTATTCTATTCCTGTAGTTAATTCTAACTTTATTCCCTAAGTCTTCTTTTACTACCTGTTTCTTGTATCTAGGATTTAGTTTATTTCTCTCTCCTGTAATCTTTTCATATATAACATCTCCGCATAAATATGTTTTATTAATTCTACTTTTATTGTGTCTTTCTAGCATCTTAGTTTGTGCTGATAAAAGTTTGTCTGGTAAAATATCATGAGAGACTTTATTATAAAGTACTTCAAATGGTTTCTCATTAGTTACCGAATGTATAGTTTTATTATATTGTTGGGCAGCTCTAAACATTGATTCTGAAAAGCTTATTAAATTATACTAGTAATAACCCCCGATAATCGGGGGACTCAGTTATTTAAAATGAAAAAAGTAAATAATTTTTTTTATAAAAACTCAATTTACTCAAGTACTTCATGGAAAACTACATTCGTAGTGGTTTTATTTTGGTCGCAAGTCTTAACTTTGATATCTTGAGAAGATCGTACTCGACTCAATGCGACATACAGCTGGCCATGCCTAAAACAATCCTCCTTGAGGAAAACACCAACTCTTGCTAGAGTCTGCCCTTGAGATTTGTTTATTGTTATTGCGAATGCTACAATTATTGGAAATTGGCGACGCTTTAAAATAAAAGGAAGTGTTGATTCGCTGGGCTGTAAATTTATACGGGGCAATAAAATTTGTTTCCCTTGTGATTCATCGGTTAAAATTTCGACCTCCAAACAATTACAATGTAGTGCTTTTACTATCAAGCGAGTCCAATTGACCAACCCTTCATATGTACATATTAAGATTGCGGATTAACATCACAACTGTTCCAACCTTAAGCCCTTAACTCATGAGGCGCTACCCCACTGAAATTAAGGGAGTTTAGAAATTCTGTAGGGAATCTGACATGCTCTTGAGAATCTTCAGAAACGACAGTATCCACGCTATAATATACCCTTTCTTCACCGGGCAACATATTTACTATTTCGCTATTTATTATCGTACAGTGATCATTTTTTGGACACAAAATTGCCCGATCCTTCAAATTCGGAAGCAAAACGGCCGCAAATTCTGAGCAGTTTGGCAAATTATAACGTCGATTAGCGCTTTTAAAAAGTAGCATGCTAATTCGGCGAGCATTGCGATTTTCTTCTCTGGCCCTCTTTTCCTCTTCGCGTCCAACCTGCGCCATATGCTTATACTCATTTGCCAAGGGGTTAATATTTGAAAGCATTTCGTGGATTTCTCTCAATTATGTTGTGCCCTTATATCAGTTGCTTGATCCGTGTCAAGAATAAACAGCTGGGCGTAAGAGGATTCTGAAGGATGATCTGCATGCAATGGACCTACCCTATGATATATTGATCCATGTATTCGGAAGCAATATGGTCCGCGCCCTGTAGGCTCCGCAATTTTCGCTTCGAATGATGCAAAAGCAAACGAACTATTTAGCTGCCGAATATTCTCTAAATAGTGTCCCCGCCAAGAGCTCAAATCATTTTCTAACACAGTTTTCAAAAACTCAGGTACACGTTATTCTTGAAGTTTAACTTTTCCGCCATGACAACATGTCGTAAAGCCATTTCTTACCTAGTAACAATTTCAACCAAATATTAAGACAATAAGTATGTATATACATACATACATTACGAATATAAAACAATGAAAAGTATAGGTACCTTTTCACTTCCGAAATGTTTTGCTTTACAGTGTAAACATATGTTAGTCAAACCCCCAAGCGAACTATACTCCGGAAGAACTACGGAGTTTAGGGCAGCTTTGAAATAACTTGCCATAGATCCTGCATGACTACGGCTCTAATAAAACAGGTCAATTCATATACATATATACATTAACAATTAAAAATTCCTTTTTATCTATAACATTCACCTCTTCTCTTCGACCTGTTAAACTCATTTTTCGTCTAATTCGCCTTTGGTTTGGCATTTCATTTTTAATAATTAATTTGAATCTGCACTGAAATTCGATGTAGTATGTACATATGTACGTATTCGCTGGTAATAGCCGCCTTGACTTTTGGAAGAAAACTGAACTGATTCAAAGCTTACCTAACGCAATAACACTTCTAATAAAAATAACGCCGACAACACTTGCACTTGCGTCGTCGCCCATATATGCATATGTTTGTAAGTATGTATGTGTGAATATAAAACAAAAATTTCTTCGGAAATGTTGTCGCATGTCCAAAGCGAATAGTTGCTGGCTTATTTCTGTACACTTTACATATACGTAGCCCCACAAAAAATAGTCTATAAGGCGTTAAATCGCATGAGCGCATGTCAAATCGTAGATAGCGCTTAGCTTGAGATATGTATGTCCGAAGTTTTCATCAAAATGTACAATTAATACAACTCGCGAGCTGTGTGCATGTAGCGCCATCTTGTTGAAACCACATGTCAACCAAGTTCAGTAATTTGATTTTTGGCAACAAAAAGTTTATTAGCATCGAAACGATTTTTGCGATCGCCATAGTAACTTGCGTCCAACATCTCTTTTTTGCTACTCCAATTGATTCACCCAGCGTACAAACCACACAAACAGTGCATTTTTCGGGATGCCATGGGCAGTTCTTGAACGGCTTCTGGTTGCTCTTCACCCCAAATGCGGCAATTTTGAAATTACGTAGCCATTCAACAGAATGAGCCTCATCGCTGAACAAAATTTTCGATAAAACACATTTCGAACCGAACACTGATTTTGGTAATAAAAATTAATGATTTGCAAGCGTTGCTCGTTAGTAAGTCTATTCATGATGAAATGTCAAAGCATACTGAGCATCTTTTGTCTTTGACACCATGTCCTGAAATCCCACGTATCTGTCAAATACTAATGCATGAAAATCCTAACCTCAAAAAAATCACCCGTTATGTTTCGCTGGTAATAGCCGCCTTGACTTTTGGAAGAAAACTGAACTGATTCAAAGCTTACCTAACGCAATAACACTTCTAATAAAAATAACGCCGACAACACTTGCACTTGCGTCGTCGCCCATATATGCATATGTTTGTAAGTATGTATGTGTGAATAAAACATTTGTAATTGAGTGCGCATGTCAAAGCGCAGTGTTCCTTAGCTCTACATACATATACGAACGAATATAACGGGTGATTTTTTTGAGGTTAGGATTTTCATGCATTAGTATTTGACAGATCACGTGGGATTTCAGACATGGTGTCAAAGAGAAAGATGCTCAGTATGCTTTGACATTTCATCATGAATAGACTTACTAACGAGCAACGCTTGCAAATCATTGAATTTTATTACCAAAATCAGTGTTCGGTTCGAAATGTGTTTTATCGACAAATTTTGTTCAGCGATGAGGCTCATTTCTGGTTGAATGGCTACGTAAATAAGCAAAATTGCCGCATTTGGGGTGAAGAGCAACCAGAAGCCGTTCAAGAACTGCCCATGCATCCCGAAAAATGCACTGTTGGTGTGGTTTGTACGCTGGTGGAATCATTGGACCGTATTTTTCAAAGATGCTGTTGGACGCAACGTTACGGTGAATGGCGATCGCTATCGTTCGATGCTAACAAACTTTTTGTTGCCAAAAATGGAAGAACTGAACTTGGTTGACATGTGGTTTCAACAAGATGGCGCTACATGCCACACAGCTCGCGATTCTATGGCCATTTTGAGGGAAAACTTCGGACAACAATTCATCTCAAGAAATGGACCCGTAAGTCATGCGATTTAACGCCTTTAGACTATTTTTTGTGGGGCTACGTCAAGTCTAAAGTCTACAGAAATAAGCCAGCAACTATTCCAGCTTTGGAAGACAACATTTCCGAAGAAATTCGGGCTATTCGAAATGCTCGAAAAAGTTGCCCAAAATTGGACTTTCCGAATGGACCACCTAAGACGCAGCCGCGGTCAACATTTAAATGAAATTATCTTCAAAAAGTAAATGTCATGAACCAATCTAACGTTTCAAATAAAGAACCGATGAGATTTTGCAAATTTTATGCGTTTTTTTTTTTTAAAAAGTTATCAAGCTCTTAAAAAATCACCCTATATAACATAGAAGAGAGCGCATGTCAAATCGTAGATAGCGCCTTAGCGCATGCATATGTATGTATGTACCATATGTATGTACAATTCATACAACTACGCAGTGCACATGCCAAAACAAACATTTGTAATTTGTAATATTCGTCATTCTCTTATTGTCATTTTGCTCATAGATAACTTGATCAGAATCTCTTTTCTTGCTCTCTCGATTGTCAGCTGGCGGCGAACCCTGTCAAAAAGGCGGGATGCCAGAAGTAAACCGCTATAATTACTTGACGAAATTAGTGTGACATGAAATTTCATTGAACTGTGCGAACATATTTTGGCAAAACAAATGTTTATGTAAAATAATTAATGATTTTGCATTTTAGCATTTATATATGTATGCATTTTCAAAGTGTTTATTTTAGTGTTTTGTAAAATTTATTAAATAGCCAATATAATATTTTTCAGCAGTGACATCATTGGCAAATTTTATAAAAAATGCGAGTTTTGGCAGCTCTCTCTTGAATCAAAGAGTCTCGCATCAAGTTATCTATGATTTTGCTACCGAGCAGGCAACATTGTTGTTGTTAGATTTCGCACTTGCGCCTTCGCGTATGTGGGTATGTATGTAACGAAAACAAATGACAGAAACATTTGTAATTATTCGTTCTCTTACATATGTATGTATATGCTCTTTTCTGTAGAAGCGCTGCTTATATTAGCTTAATGTAAAAATTGAAGAACTTTAAACGCAAATATATCAAAAGTGGTTTAATGAATTTAAAATCTGTAAAATTTGTGCAAAGTTTCAGATCGCACACTTTAATTTGATGTATTATTTGTCTCTGTACGTTTTGTAGATCTCTGGAAATAAGCGCCTTGTCTTAGAATAATATATAGATTCTTGTTTAATACATCGTGAAATTTCAATTATTGTTGAATGTACCCTCTCAATTTGACCATTCGTGGTACTATGATTTGGGTTACAAAAAAATATTTCTATTTGAAGTCTCTGCATCAAGGACTTAAATTGTACCGTAGTGAATCCTGGTTCATTATCAATTGTTAACTTCTTTATATTAGGGAAGCTTTGTAATATTTCTAACACTTTATCTTCTAAATTAATCTTATCTTCGATTTGCTTAATAACCAAAAATTTGGAATAGCTATCTATACACGTAATGAATTTTAAAGATTGCGCATAGAATATATCCATGTGTATCTGTACTCCTTCCTCTGTAGGTATTGGGACCTCTCCAATTGGTATTTTTATAGGGTGTCTATCATATTTGTTTTTATTACATATGTCACAATTCCTTACATATTCTTTGAATTGTTTTCTCATTTCAGGCCAATAATATTTTTTGCAAATTTGATCAAAATTTTCTTGGTAACTTCTATGTGCTCGTGTATGCGTTTGTTCAATTATAATTGCTTGGTCTTCTCTGTTCGTTATGTCAATTGCAAAATTTTTCGTATATATGAATTTATTAGTAAATGTTTCTCTTATTTTCGCTTGTATTTCGTACAGATCCTCTATTGAGCAATGTATTGCCGTAACTATATTTGGTTTGATGTATTCCTTTAATATTGTGATTAAATTATCAACAGTATCGTATTCAATTAAATGTCTAATTTTCCCAAATTCTTGAATTTGCTCATGTATTGTAAATCTATTTTTACTTAGTAAAATTTGTTGTTTAAATTGGTTTAATGGTTTTTTTGTCTCGGGTATCTGAGTATGATCACTACTTTCAGCTGAATGTTGGGTTACTGTGGTTGACGATTCGTCGGATAAATTATTAAGAAATTGTCGTGATAGAGCATCTGCTACCACATTTGTTTTACCTGGTTTATATATAATTTTTGCTCCATATTCTCCAATTAAAGCATGCCATCTTTTCATTTTGGCATTTGGATTTCTAGGTGAGACTGCAAATGTTAGTGGTTGGTGATCAGTATGAATTTCCAAATCTGAAACTCCGTATAAATAATTTCTTAGATTTTTTAATGCCCATACGATAGCGTATAGCTCTTTTTCATTAGTCGCGTAATTTCTTTCTGTTGAATTTAATGTTTTAGATATAAATGTAATAGGTTTGCCCCCTTGGCTTAAGACTCCACCAATAGCTTCATTTGATGCGTCTGTCGTTAATATAAATGTTTCGTTAAAATTTGGTTGAATTAATTCGACTTGATCTACTAATATAGACTTCATTTTCTCAATTGCCAAAAGTCCTTCTTGTTCCAATCTAATTTTAATTTTTTTGGACATATGTTGTGAAACTCTTCCGTTTTCACCTGATAAATGTATTGTTAATGGTTTTGCTATTTTAGCATAATTTTTAATAAACTTCCTGTAATATCCAATCATTCCTAGGAAATTTCGTAACTGTCGTAAAGTTGTTGGAACCGGAAAATTTAAAATTGTTTCAACTTTTTTTGAATCTGTCTTCATAACATTCTTTGCAACAATATATCCCAAAAATTCTACTTCTTCTTGGTAGAATTTAGATTTTTGTAATGAAATTTTCATATTTGCGTTTTTTAGAACTTCTATTATTATACTTAAATGTTTTTTATGTTCCTCGAAGCTTTTTGAAAATACGATTATATCGTCAATATAAACGTGACAAAATTTTCCAATAAAGTCCCTTAAAACATTGTCCATCGCCCTTTGAAATATACTAGGCGCGTTTTTTAAACCAAATGGCATTCTTAAAAATTCGTATTTTCCGTTATTTACTGAAAATGCAGTTTTTTCAATATCGTGTTCTTTAATAAGGATCTGGTGAAAACCCGATTCCAGATCTATAGTGGAAAAATATTTCGAACTTCCTAAATTTGAAAGTATTATATTGCTATCCGGAATTGGATATTTATCCGATTTTGTTACTTCATTTAATTTTTTATAATCGATTACCATTCGCAATTTCGGCGTACCGTCTTCATTTACACCTTTTTTTGGTACAACCCAAATTGGTGAATTATATGCGCTCTTACTTGGCCTTATTATTTTATCTTCCATCATTTTTTTTACCTCTTCGTTTATGAAGGAATTAGCAGAAAGAGGATATGGGTATTGTTTACTCCATATAGGAGTTTCAACAATTGTCGTTATTTCCGCTTTTATATCCGTTCAAAACGGTAAATTCATATTTATTGAAGAATGTATTTTATATATTTCATTTCTAATTTCCTCTCTTAAATTTTCAATTTCATCTTCGTTTATGTCGGTATTTCCTTCGACTGGCGCTTTAGAGAACTTTTCCTCTAAAGTAATTTTGTTTACATAGTTTTCCTCTTCTATATTGCCGGTATTATCATCGGCTGGCGTTGTAGAACTTCTTTGTTCCACAATATATTTTTTATTTAATTTGCCGGTATTATCATCGGCTGGCGTTGTAGAACTTCTTTGTTCCACAATATATTTTTTATTTAATTTGCCGGTATTATCATCGGCTGGCGTTGTAGAACTTTTTCGTTCCACATTATTTTTTACATAATTTTTACTTCTACTCTGCTGGTATAAATCTTCAGCTGGCGTTGTAGAGCTTTCCTGCTCCACAATATTTATTTTTTTTATATTTGCCGGTATTCCCGTCGGCTGGCGCTTTAGAAGTCTTTGCTTCCAAAGTAATTTCGTCCTCCTTTACGATCTTTAAATTATCCTTACTTTTCTGATGCTCATATTCGCATCCCAAGCTAAATATATCCTCCTCTTTTTCATTATTTATTATTAATTTCTTTTTTTCCAAGTTAATCACTGCATTAATGTCCTTCAAAAATTTGTATCCTATTAATAGGTCTGCTTCCAAATTTTCGATTTCGTAGAATATTTGTTTTTTACCGAATAATGTGATAATGTGATAATAGCGTATTATCGAAAATCCATTAATTGTTTTTACTCTCTTTTGTATATCCAATTTATTTTTATTTTTGTATATTCCTGATTTAATATAGCAACTAGTTGCTCCTGTATCTATTAATATTTTAAAGTTTTGACCAGTAACCCTGTCATCTAGAAATATATATGGCAGAGTTAATTTTGGCCTAAAAAATGATCCTCCTTAATATTATTAACCCTTCTGCACAAATTGGGTCAAAATGACCCAAATTTAAGAAACAAACGCGTATTACCATGCCTTAGGATGGCTAATTGCTTATAAAACCATTTTGATATCCTCAGTCTGAGTCTTATGGTGAGTTGTACGTACACATTTTTTTTCCAGGACGAGCCAGTTTTTTTACATAATTTTTTAAAAACTTTTCGTACGCGTATACAATTTGTGGGCCATTTTGACCACCAAGAAAATTTTTGCTCAAATGTGACTAAACAAAAAAAGCGTGCTAGTGCTCATTTGTGAATTTTGCGGTGCCTAGTGATAACGGTATTGAACTTTATTTTCTGATTTTTTTTTTATGCTATGTATGTACGTATGTATATAGTTGGTGAATTTTGTTTTGCTCTGGGATAACTGTATTCTACTACATACAGCAAACATACGTACAAGCTTATGAAAATGTTGTCAGTTGTGTGATTTATTTGAACTGTGAAGACGCTCGTGTAGACAATTTTTTTGCTCAGTGATATGCGAATGTAAAAATCTGTGCCATTAAAATGCAGCGAAGAAACCAGGTAATAATTTAACTTTTTTATAATATGGCGATTCTCTTATTATATGTAGGTATGTATTCATATTTGTATAGATTCTATCACGGCAAAGAATTGAAGAAATTTTCAATGATGATGACGAGTCACTTGATGAAGCGTCTGATGAAGATCAAGATTTTCGATGTGATGAATCTGAAATAAATGAGTCTGATATATCTACAGATTCTTTTGATAGCGTTGAAAGTCTTAGCAGAGAAACACAAGGAAATAAGGAATGTTTTCCTGCAAAAGATGGTACGATTGTTTGGTATAAAGATCCTCAACAAATGCAATGCAGCAGAATGCGACAAGAATGCATTCTTTCAGATAAACCAGGCCCTTCACAACACGCACGTTCCTTGGTTGCTAGCATAAAAGGTGCTTTCGATTTATTCATTTCACTAGAACTGAAACAAATTATTGTTGAAATGACCAACCTCAAGGGCGTGCAGTTATATGAAAGTAAGTGGGAGATCATTGATATAATGGAACTGGAAGCATACTTTGGGCTGCAGATCATGGCTGGTGTTTCCAAGTCTAACGGGGAAAGCTTGAGATGCTTATGGGATGAAACAAATGGAAGACCCATATTCCGCGCTGTTATGCATATTGAAAGATTTATGCAAATTTCACGATGCCTCCGTTTTGATAGCCATGAAGATAGGGAAACCAGACGGTTACGTGATAAGCTAGCTCCAATAAGAAATATTTGGGACAAATGGAGCAAAAATCTTAAACTGATGTATAATCCAAATGAAAATGTGACCGTCGATGAGCAGCTGGTACCTTTTCGTGGAAGATGCTGTTTTAGACAGTACATACCTTCCAAACCTGCCAAATATGGCATAAAAATATGGGCTCTTTGCGATTCCAAGTCCAACTACGCATGGAATATGGATGTCTATCTAGGAAGGGCCAGAAATACTCAGCCAGAAAAGAATCAAGGTAAAAGCTATCAACATGAGAAAAATAGCAGTGAAACAAATAATACAAAAATATTTTCTTTAGATGAAAATGTAGTTATAAATCTCACACGCAATTTGAGGAGAGGGTATACCGTCACGTGTGACAACTTTTTTACAACCTACAATTTGGCTGTCGAATTGCTACGACGTAAAATAACGGTAGTAGGAACAGTTAGAAAGAACAAGAAGTTTCTTCCCCTCCAAGCTATTGACGTCAGGAAAAAACCAGAGTATTATTCGGAATTCTTTTTCACACAAAATGTGACTGTTGTGACCTATATGCCAAAGAAATACAAATTCGTTGTTGCAATGAGTACTCTTCATCATTCGGCAGAGACTAGGGCTGATCAGAAAAAGAAACCAGAAATAATACATCACTATAATGCGACTAAAGCAGGTGTTGATGCGCTGGACCAATTAGTAGCAACGTACACATGTAAACGCCAAACGAAACGATGGCCAGTTGCACTCTTTTCCAATATGGTCGATGTTTCGGGATATAACGCATATGTTATATGGACCGAACTTAATCCCGAATGGAACAGAAATAAAAACTTTAAGCGGCGATTATTTTTAGTAGACTTGGCCACATCTTTGGTAACTCCGCACATTGCACGCCGAAAGCGAATGCCCTATGGTCCTTATGCAAAAAGAGTTGTGGAAAACATCCAGGAAGCAGTCGCAGCAGACACTCCCAGTTTATCCACGGTCGTGCAGCCTCAAGATTCTCCATTATGCTTCTTGGGTAAGAGGCAAAGGTGTTTTTATTGTCCACATACTAAAAACTAGAACAAGCATTCAGTTCGTTGCGATAAATGCTTGAAATTTATATGCAAACAACATAGTGTAAAGGCAGTTATATTTATAAATTGTCAGAATTGATGTATTTTTTACTGAGTCCTATTGAAAACAATTTTGAATTTGTTAATTTTATGTTTGAATAATAAAAAAAATGAGTTTGCCATTATAATTTTAACATACTGACGTGTTTTTGCTATTGGGTCATATTGACCCACAAATTGTTTATGAGGGGTACAATCTCAATTTGTGCAGAAGGGTTAATGCGCTGTGTCTTAGTCGGTGGCTGCACATTCTGTTGTGTACTTCCATGTGGCCTTTTTTCCAAATTGTTTTGATTAAATGTTGTTGGCTTTTGCAACATACAGTTGCGTGTATTGATGCTTGAGTCGACATCCATTGGTGTAGGTCGTGGTTGGTTATTCTGGTATCCCATTCTTTGGTTATAATTCCTTTGTGGTTGGACTTGTGGGAACCGTAAATTATTATTAAAATTACCATTATTGAATCTGTTGTTAGAAGTATGTTGCCTGTTATTATTGTTGGGATTTGAATAGGTTTTTTCCAAATTGTAATGCGAATGCTGCTCGCATATTGTTGGATTCTAATTCTTGTGCTTTTGCTAAAGCATTTGGTAAGTCGCTTGGCGATAGAGAAAATAGTATATTAGCTAAATTTCCGTTTAGTCCCGTTATAAATGTGCGTAAAGCATCCCGCCTATTTTTAGCATTGAATTCCTTAGTTACGGCGCTATCTGATCCGTAAGTCATTATGGTTTTATTTATTAGCAAGGTTAATTTCTCATTAACCTTATTATAATATTCAATTATAGAGTAATTGCCTTGGCGCAGAATACTCATTTCTTGCTCGATTATATGAGCTGGTCGCTTATCGGCGTAAGCGAAATCTAATCGTGCTAATATAGCATCAAAATTTAGGACTGTTCCGTGGTTGGACAAGATGTCATTAGCATCGTGAGTGATTTTATTTCTTAATATAGTTAATGCAGCAAAATACCTACGGCTGCCTCTTATGTAAGTTAAGAATGCTTGCACAAACTCGCTAACCTGTGAACACTTATTTGATCGTACTTCTTGTTTAAGCTCAACTTCATTACACAACACCCTTTTTGTATTAGTTGAGCTAAGTTTGAGTGATTTCGTCATTGGACATGCGCACTAAGCAACTTGCTCTCGCGCTTGATTTAAGTCGTGACAACAGTACTTTCAGATTACAACAAATACATGAGACGAATAACAATTGTTGCATTGTCTAGCGGAAAGCGTTGGTGAAACTTCTTCAAGCTTGGTTTGGTTGAGCGAAGAACTTTTGTAAAGAGGTAGAATAAAGATTAACGTGGACAACGAAAGTTGAGTTTGATTGATTTATTTTAAGTGGCGCCCAACGTGGGGCCTGTCGAGAAAATTCTATTCGCAACTTGTTTTGAACGGTCGATTTGATTAATTCTACAAGTATTATTCCTATAAGGAAGGACGAACCAAGCGACAGGTTACACAAAAACCAATATAAATTCCAAACGAAGTCGGAAAGTTGCGGCGTTGTGGAACTTTTTTCATCTTCACGTGGCTGGACACTTTTTTTTGCATCGTGGGAATTCTACATTCGAGTCTTTACTCTTCATTTTAAGCTTGGCAAGCCAGAATTAGAAATTTGTTGAAATTATGTAAGTAATGATCGAAATTGATAATTGTTCAATAGTGAAAAATTAAAAAAAAATTTAAAAAAATATAAAATTTGATATTGACGTCAAATAAATTAAAACTGTATGTATGTCAGTGCCTTTTTTAAGTGTTGTTGGATCATAGTGAGTTACGTAACATACACGTGTTGAAAAGTTAATTTATTAATTGAAATTTTCGTAACACAAGTTGGTTCCATAATTTTTTCCATCGTTAAAAACTGCCAGATTGCGAACTCTATATGAGAAGAGAAAAATTGAAATATAAATTTCAAAAACCCGTTTTGCGAGCTGTGAAAGCGTAGTAGGATTTTATTCCAAATAGCGTATTTAACACGCACTAAGAAAGGCAAACTCAAGTCAAAATTTTCTCAACATATCTAAGTTATTCCAAGTAAGCAGGATATACTTATAAATTTATCTGCAGCTTTGAGAATATAAGAGGATTAAAACTTTTAGTTAATAAATTTATAGCATTTTCTATTGTTCATTTGTTTAATGTTATATAGCGGTAATTTCTCTTTCAATTCTCAATTCAAAATGGAGGTCACACGAGAACAGGTTTTAGATATCGTATTAAGTGCAACCGAACGCACCAAACGGGAACTATCGGCACAAATTAGCGAACTTACCTTAGCTTTAAATCGTCTTCAACTACCACATGTTGAGCCCTACGAACCGGTCTCTGTTAACCCTTTAATAGACTCTAAAAATTCTAGTCTCGACTTAATAAAATCTTTACCGGAATTTAGTGGCGATGCCTCATCTTATCCTGCTTGGCGCTCTGCGGCCAACTTCGCTATTAATTACTATCCCGAAGGTTCAGAAAGGTATTACGTTGCAATGGGTATTTTTAGAAATAAAATTACAGGTGCAGCGAACTCGACGTTATCATCTTTCAATACCGTACTTAATTTTAAAGCAATAATTGCTAGGTTAGACCAAACATACGCAGACAAGAGACCCGTTCATGTTCTAGAATCGGAATTAAGCATTCTAAGGCAAGGAAACCTGACAATAACAGACTACTACGACGCAGTGGACAAACACTTGACGCTTATCATAAATAAGCAAATAATGGCGAACAGCGGTAATACTGAAGTTATAAAAGCTCTTAATGATCGTGCAAGAGAAAATGCCCTTCGTGTTTTTATATCGGGCCTTCGCCGTCCGCTATGCGATATCCTTTTCTCCTCAGCACCAAAGGATTTGCCTACAGCATTGGCCGTAGCGCAGGAGCTTGAGATGAACCACAAACGCTATGATTTCGCGCAAACATTTGCGATGGGTAATTCATTAAAGCCAAATAAGGCAAGAACAACTATGCCACAGTATAATTTTCCGCAAGAAAACCAACAAAATCGTTCAATTAATTATAATAATAGATCAGTCCCAATGGATGTCGATGCTGGCACGTCTATGTATCGAAATCGTAATCCTAATCAAAATAACGCAATCGTCTCTCAACAACCCAATCACGCCATAGTATTTAAACGTCCTCGTGAGCAATCTGGTTCTTTTCAAAAACCTTACCCGAAGACTCAACGTGTAAATTTTATGCCAGTACAAATTGGCACAGTTTCTGACGAATCTGAAAACGATGAACATTGTGACGATTATTATGGTTCTCATTTTTACACCGACAGCAACTACCGCGATGGGCCCAACCATATAAGCGATTGTAAAGTTAATTCAGAGATTAACTTTTTAAACTGAAGTCGCTCCTACCATTTATCACTAAAACAACAGCAGATGGTCAGGAGCTTAAACTATTAATTGATACGGGTACCTCGAAAAATTTTATAAAAAATCTTCCATTTCTTAACGGAATTAAACAAATGGATACTCCTTTTACATTGAAATCACTAAACGGGATTAATTTCATAAACAGAAAATGCCTGATCAATGTCCTTAACCACACCTCAACCTTTTACTTACTTAATAATCTTAAAACGTTTGATGGCATAATCGGTTACGACTTCCTTAAAGAAATTGGGGCGAAAATTGACATCGATGCTGGATATCTGCATTATCAGAATAGTTACGTAAAACTTCAGTATCTTTGCTGCAATCAAATTAACTTGATTACAATTAACGAAGATTCTGTTCCTGATAATATTCGATCTGAATTCCACCAATTGATTAATAATAATACGAATGCGTTTGCACATCCAGACCGTGCCCTTCCATACAACACGAACGTGGAGGCTACAATAAGTACTACCACGGATGACCCAATTTTTAGCAAAAGTTACCCGTATCCAATGTCAGCAACAGAGTTCATAAATTCAGAAATTAAGTCACTCCTAAAGGACGGTATAATACGCAAGTCGTCATCACCTTATAATTCCCCTGTCCATGTAGTAACCAAAAAAGGCCTTGATGAAAATGGCAAGCAAAAGTTACGGCTGGTGATCGATTTTAGAAAAATCAACGAAAATACTACCTCTGATCGATATCCCATACCTGACACTTCCGTTATTTTGTCTAACTTAGGAAAGTCCAAGTATTTTACTACTCTAGATTTAAAATCAGGATTTCACCAAATTAATTTACGTGAAAGGGATAGACCGAAAACGGCGTTCAATATAAACAATGGGAAGTACGAATTTTGTCGCTTGCCATTTGGTTTGAAAAATGCTCCAAGCATTTTTCAACGAGCGATCGATGATATTCTTCGCGAAGAAATCGGTAAAATATGTCATGTATATATCGACGACATAATTATTTTTTCGCCTGATGAGTATTCACATCTGAAAGACTTAAATATAGTTTTAACCAAGTTAGAAAACTCTGGAATGAGAGTTTCACCAGAGAAATCCAAATTTTTTCATACAGAAGTCGAGTTCCTGGGATTTTTGGTCTCCCAAGATGGTATAAAAACTTGCCCAAACAAAATCCATGATATTATGAATTACAAAGTTCCAGAAAACCTACGCTCCTTGCGATCCTTTCTCGGTCTTGCAGGTTATTACCGAAGATTCGTTAAGGATTATGCCGCCATTGTCAAACCTTTGACAAAATATTTGAGAGGAGAGAATGGGCACGTCGGAGCTAGCAAGTCCAAAAATATCAAAATAAAACTGGACCCAGACGCCATGTCTGCTTTTCAAAAAATTAAGAAAATATTAGCTTCAGAAGATGTTTTGCTTCAATACCCGGATTTTAATCGACCCTTCGAGCTAACCACCGATGCATCTTCAAATGCTCTGGGAGCTGTATTATCACAAAACAATAGGCCTATAACGATGATTTCCCGCACACTTTCCTCAACGGAGCAGAATTATGCGACAAACGAACGTGAACTACTGGCTATAGTTTGGGCTCTAAAAACTCTTCGCCATTACCTTTATGGGGTTAAAAATATCCAGATTTTTACAGATCATCAGCCACTAATATTCTCGATGTCGGACAAAAATCCGAATACCAAAATGAAGAGGTGGCGTGCATTTATCGAAGAGTTTTCGCCGACATTTCACTATAAGCCGGGAAGTGAGAACAAGGTCGCAGATGCGCTCTCCCGACAGTTCATCAATAATTTGAGCGAATCAATGGGCACAGCTCATAGTGAGGAATCATTAAGCAGAGTTATAAAGACAATAAAATACCCAATAAATCAATTTAAGAACCAGCTTATACTTACAAAATCATCATGTTTAAAAAAATGTACAAAGATTTTATTTCAGAAGTATATCCGTCATACGATTTCCTTTGATTCGCTTGAAAATCTACTCGAATGTTTAAAGACAGCCATAAACCCAAATATTACGAACGCAATACATTGTGATTTATCAACATTAGCAGAAATACAAAACGGTTTGATTTTATTTTTTCCCGGCATAAAATTTCTACATACAGAAGCATTTGTATTAGACTTAATTAACAAAACTGACCAGCTCGAAACAGTTGCTACGGAGCATAACCGCGCGCACCGTTGCTTGCAAGAAAATTTTAAGCAAATTTCTCGTGAATATTTTTTCCCAGGTATTAAAAAGTTATTAAAATCCCTAATTGCCAACTGTAAGATATGCCTTGAAAATAAATACCAGCGTAAACCGGTCAATCTCGAAATAGGCAAAACGCCTATTCCAAATATGCCCGGCGAGATCCTTCACGTAGACATTTTCCTCACAGACAGACAACATTTCCTGACTTGCATAGACAAATTCTCTAAATATGCCATTGTTAAACCCATATCTTCACGTTCTACAATTGATATTAAAGAAGCGCTTCTCGAAATATTATTAATATTTAAGAACACGAAAACTATTGTTTCGGACAATGAAAAGGCCTTTCATTCGATGACAATTAAAACCTTGCTTCGAGACAACTTTTCGATTGAACAATTTTTTATTCCAACATTACATAGTCAGAGTAATGGGCAGGTTGAGAGGTTCCATTCAACTTTAATGGAAATAGCTCGCTGCATTAAAGAACAACAACAGCTAAGCGAGACCATTGATCTTGTTCTATTAGCTACTCATAAATACAACAACAGCATTCACTCTTCGACAAATGCTAAACCTATCGACATTTTTCAAAATTGTTCGAATGAAAATTTAAAAACAATCCGCGAGAGATTGTGTCAAGAGCAGGAAAAAGTATTAAATAGGCTTAATAACAATAAAAAAATGAGAACTTATGAACCTGGAGAGAAGGTGTTTTTGAGAAGGAACAGGCGTCTAGGAAATAAATTTAATAAGATATTTGTCGAAAAAGTTGTTGAAGAAGATCTAGGCACCACGGTTTTGATCGATGGAAAAAAAATCCATAAAAGTAACTTGCGATAAATGTTGAACTTTCCCCACGAATTTTGAAAGTTACGTTACTGCAAAAGCACATAACATTGGCAAACTTTTTTAAAATTAGTCAGAGATTAAAGCACATCATTATCAATTTTGATTATTTACAATATAGGAAATTTATATAAGAAATCAGTTAAAATATGCACATATGTTTTGTAAACTAAGTTTGAGTTCAATTATGTTTGTTACGCTATTATGTTATTGTTACATTCAACTTTAAACTACAAATACGTTACTTTTGTTGATATTGAAGGTACTTATTGTTAATCAAAAACACCCAATTCACGCTCAATCAAGCTTTTCACCCTCCGCACCAACAGAGACCACGGCCACCACGTATTAAAGCAGCGTTCTATGTATTGCGATACGCATTTACATTAGCAACAAATTAGAAATTTCAAACAACAATTTTTAATATAATTATTCGAACTCCCAAACCAACATTTACATTGGATATCCGCAACGGGGACGTTTCGAATTTGAGAAGGAAGGCAGTTAAGAATGCTTGCACAAACTCGCTAACCTGTGAACACTTATTTGATCGTACTTCTTGTTTAAGCTCAACTTCATTACACAACACCCTTTTTGTATTAGTTGAGCTAAGTTTGAGTGATTTCGTCATTGGACATGCGCACTAAGCAACTTGCTCTCGCGCTTGATTTAAGTCGTGACAACAGTACTTTCAGATTACAACAAATACATGAGACGAATAACAATTGTTGCATTGTCTAGCGGAAAGCGTTGGTGAAACTTCTTCAAGCTTGGTTTGGTTGAGCGAAGAACTTTTGTAAAGAGGTAGAATAAAGATTAACGTGGACAACGAAAGTTGAGTTTGATTGATTTATTTTAAGTTGTATAAGCTCATTGCGTTGTTAGACGATTCCCTCCAGCTAACATATTTATTTTGCTTTCCCCCAAATTCTGGTAAAGATTTTATTACTTCTAGGGATTCGTCACAGCGAATCTCTGAATTTATTTCTTCAGGTTGGTAATCTGTTATTGTTGTAGACTTCGTTAAGTCTTCTATTTGCCTGCGCATTTCAGATATTTCTAATCTGAGTGATGCGTTCGTTGCCGCAATTAGTCTTGCGACTAAAGTCTCATTTTCGCTACTTAAAGGCATTTTTGATAAATTAATTTTTCTTTAAATATGGGCAATTTTAATCCTATCGACTTCTACAAATCTTTCAAGATTTCTAACTATTCTGTCTATTTTATTATAGTCCAAGTCAGTTGTTTTATTTTTTTATTTTTATTTTTTGATCCTTTCTAGGAAAGGAGACTCTTTTATTCTGGAGGGTCTGTAGTTCAGAATCGCAGAATTGAGTTTTATTATAAACCGGAGGGTCCCCCTTGCGGTGGTGAATCGCGGTTTTAAAAATATTTTATTATTTGGCTGGTCGAGCCTTTATTTAAAATTTTTAAGATTTAATTTTGTACTTTTTTATTTTTGATCCTTTCTAGGAAAGGAGACTCTTTTATTCTGGAGGGTCTGAAGTTCAGAATCGCAGAATTGAGTTTTTGTTATAAACCGGAGGGTCCCCCTTGCGGTGGTGAATCGCGGCTTCAAAATATTTTATTACTTGGCTGGTCGAGCCTTCAATGATTCTTAATAGTTTAAACTTAATTGCTAAAATTGATTGTCTTATATATTAATGTACTAATATATTTGATAAATGTGGATAATAAAATCTTACTCCTTCTTCTCCTCGTCTTTTGTGGTGTTCCTTAGTCCTTGGTTTCCCTCGATGGCTACGCCGCTGCTTGACGTGCAATGCCTAATGATGTTTTTTTTTGTTTTTTAAATATTTGTATTTTGTGATTTAAGTCACTCTTTACTTTTTTATTCACTGTTCATTTTTAAAAATTTATTTAAAAAAAAAATTTTGTTCTTATTTATTCTGCGATTGTCACAACACAACAAGCAATGAAGTTTTTGCTCACTTTACTTCAAGTTTGGTTTGGCTTTTCTCCCTATTCTTGGGATACTTGTTTTTTCTTTTTAATTTTTTTTGTTTTTTTTCTTTTACTTTTCTCCCTCTTTTTGGGATACTTGTTTTTTCTTTTTAATTTTTTTTTTAAAGCGTACTACCTCTCGCACGAGGTTTATGTACGTTTAAGGTTCCGGCACCGGTGTTCATTAAACGCGATTTTACGAACACGTGCCCTTAACGTTGGGCGCCAATTAACTTCCCTTGTGTGGGAAGTATTAAAAAAATATATTCCGTTCCGCTACGCGCGGTAGAAATTAAACACAAGTGTTGGTTTGAGTGACAATATATGGTGCGCTTTGATCATCAAGATGATCACTCAATACGCTTGCCGATTATACACTGATCTTTATTAGTAAAAGCACTTATATTTATATTCTTATAATTCTATGCTTATTACTAAAGATGCTTTGGCATTACATTAAGTGATGAAATGCCAGAGCATTGGATTTCCAATTATTCTCATTATCAAAACAAATAATGGAATATTGGATTTTGCTTACTTATCAAAACAAGTGATATATTGATTTCTTATTAATTAAAGTATTCTGCTGACCAAGCAGTAATACTGCGAGAAGATACAATTTGTTTACATTTATCGTTAAGTATCTGTGTGGCTGCTGCCGTTAACTTACATACAAATTAATAAATTGTTTTGTTTTCGAGTCACCGCGGGCAACTGCCCCGTTTTCTTTATTATCTTTTTCTTAAATACAATATTTTGCTTAAGCCTAGATACAAATATTAATCTTACATTCTAGGAAGTATATCTACAATCCACTTGAGATAGGACATATGTAGGACATATGTTTCAAGTGGAAAGATTCATCTTACAATTATATATTTATATTTTTGGACCACCTAAGGCGGACAGCATTAGCAAAGTACATATAATGTTTAAATGCGGACCATATGGGTCATAAGTGTCATGTTACATATTTATGACAGATAAAGAATGTGTTCATGTAATATGAACTGGTGGTATTAACTCCCCCACCTCTAAATTGAAGCGTCCCGATTCAAAGAGGAATAGTGCTTGATTCTTTCCATCATTTGATCTATAGGTTGGGCTTGATCTTGCATTGGAATTTGTTCAATGTTAATTTTAACCTGTGTGCTTTTATTCTTTTTGTATTTACAGATTATTAGTATTACTATTATAAGGCTGACAATTGTTATCAGACTGTAATTTATCATTTTACCTTTTTTTGCTTCATACCTGAGTTCCGTTATTTCCTGAATATTTTTAATGTTTTGAAAATGTATTTCTTCCATACTTAAATTCTTTGTGATTGTAATATTAATAACCTTAACTGGATTTGGTAATAATTTCATTGTGAGAGGCTTACGATGTCTATAGACTAAGTTATCAATTTGAACATTACAATTTTCAAATCGTATTAAATAATTACCGTTAATAGTAAAGTTGTTAGAATTACAGTTGTGATAAATGGTTTTATTTTTTGCATTGATTACGTAAATATGGTTTGTATCCATTTCTATTACTTTTGATTGGTTATTATACTTATATTAACAATTCATCTTAATTTGACTCCTAAATAAATATTCGATGCAATCGTCTTTGTATTCTTCTAATTCTTTTTTAATGGAAGTCTTTTTATATGTGATATCATTTAGACATAAAATTTCCTTTTCTTGTATATTTAATTCTGCTTGATTTATATTCGGTATAGGTTGAATGTATATTGATTGATAGGTCTCTTTAGTAAAACTAGGAATCTTTACTAAAATCACAATATTTTCGTTTTGAGTGACAATTACAATTTTGATCTTACTCAATTTTTCAAAAGTTATATTCAATTTTAAACTATCGTCATCTGAAATAATATCTCTACTTAAGAGGTTATTTTGGCTCGTCATTATGATCTCTTTTATTCTTACGATATTAGTCTCAATATACATTAAATTCCCCAACAGTTTGTTTGTCCACCGTTCCTTTGCTATTTTATTTAATTCTGAGCTAACTGCGTTTATATTCTGAAATAATTTCCTGTAGTGATTGTTAGTATTATCGCTAATAGCTTTAATTTGGTAGTTAAATTTTTCATTAATATTTTTCTGAGCATTGATTTGTTCGATTGCATTGTGGGCATTGATTGTATTTATTTCTAATTTGCCTTCTATTTCTTGACGGTCTTCGTCGTCCATAACGCCATAAATATATTTAAGACCTGTCCCTATAATATTAACTAATCCCCTTTTCCCAATTCTATGATGTGGGGTGAGTGTATATATCTGAGTTCTAATATGCTTAATTTTAGCCATTACAAGCGGATTCGGTTCTTTTTCTTTGAGTGCCATTTCCTCTAAATTGTCAACTATTTCTTTGTACATTGTTGTATTAATAAGATATGTAATTCTGTCGTATCTTTCAACCAACTTTACTTTTTCTAGGTTCAGAAGGGAATATCCATTCCCGTGATTGAGGTCCATGATTTCAATTTGAGCTGTGATGAATGGCATTGCCGTATAAAGTATGATGATGTATAACATTGTGAACCTAAAGAATTTTAAGATTTAATATTATCTTTATGTATTATTCTGTTTCTGTTTTGTATTTTAATTGTATTTCCTAAATCTTCTAATACTACTTGTCTTTTGTATTTGGGGTTCAATTTATTTCTTTCCCCATAAATTTTTTCATAAATAATATCCCCTTTCTGATAACTTTTCTGAAGCCTTTTCTTGTTATGATGCTCTAGCATTTTCTCTTGAGCATTTTGCAACACATTTTTCATATCATCGTGACGCTCTTTATTAAATAAAATGTTGCAAGGTTGTTTACCTGTTACGGAATGAATTGTTTTATTATACTGTTGAACTGCTCTCATAATTGATTCAAAATTACTAATTAAGCTGTGTTCTTGCTTTAAACATCTGGAGATTTCAATCAGTGTTGAATGAACTCTTTCTATTTGGCCATTACTTGTACTGTGGCGTGGTGTACAATAATAAATTTGCACATTAATCCTTTCCATTAAAGACTTGAACTGTATCGTACTTAAGCCTGGTTCATTATCAATAACTATACTTTTAACATTTGGAAATGTTTGTAACAGTTCCAAAACTTTTTCTTCTAAATTTGATTTGTCTTCTATATATTTTACGATTAGAAATTTGGAATATGAATCTATACATGTAAGAAATTTAAGCTTTTGTGCGAAAAAAATATCTATATGGAGTTGTTCTCCCTCTTTGTTTGGTATTGGTGCTTCTCCTATTGGAATTAGTTTCGGATGTCTTTCATATTTATTACTATTACATATGCTACAATTTTTTGCGTACTGTTTAAATTGTTTTATCATTAAAGGCCAATAATATTGCTGCCTAATTTGTGCCAAATTTTCCCTATAATTTCTATGCGCTCTATTATGTGTTTGCTCGATTATCGATCCTTGATCTTCTTTATTGCATATATCATTAGGGAATAGTTTAGTATATAGAAATTTTATCGTGGGAAATGTCTCCTTCAAAATGTTTTTTATTGCATATAGCACTTCAGGTGTGCAAAATATTCCTGTAACTACTTTTGGATTCATATATTCTTTTAAAATACCAATTATATTTTCTGGTCTGTCATATTCAATTAAAAAACGTTTATTATTAAAAGAAGAAATAGTCTCTGAGACAGTAATTCTTGCTCCATTATCGATTACTATCTGCTGCTTAAAATGATTCAAAGGTTTTTTTGTTTCATGAATTTGGTACTCATCGCTACTTTCTGCGGAATGTTGGGTTTCTATTAGTGATTCACTTGAGTCACTCGACTCACATGAACTAGTTAAATTATTTAATACTTGTCTTGACAATGCGTCAGCAACTTCATTAGAAATTTCCACATTATTTATTTTTAAAGTGTTGTGAGCATTTGCTTCATTAATTTTTCTATCCTTAGTATCATTTTTGCTAATATTATCATTGACGGGTGCCTCCGGACTTTTTTGTCCCAAGGGGTTTAGTATAATTGAATCATTGGGAAAATTTATTTTCTCTGTTTTATTATTCCCATATATCAATTTTCTATTCGGAATATCAATTGTCGCTCCGATTTTATTTAGGAAATTAATTCCAATTAAAAGATCGCTCTCTAAATTGTTAATTTCATAAAAACGTTCCTGTATACCAAACAGATTGATATTATGAAAATATTTTATTATGGTCGAACCATGAATGGTTCTAACCTTCTTCTTAATTACTAAAAGGTTTTTATTATTATAAATTCCGGCCCGTATATATGAGCTGGTTGCTCCCGTATCTATGAGAATTCTAAAGATTTGCCCAGTTTTTGTATCGGTTTTAATAACATACGGCAAATCGGAATTTACCCTTAAAAAATGGTTCTCACCAATATTATTGATTCTTTCAATTTTTGGTTGAGGTTGTGTGCTTATTTGTGCACTTTCAAATGACCTTTTTGGTATATTTGTTGGCTGATTATTTGTCTGCCAATTATTTCTGTTACTCCTCATATGTGGTTGGTTTCTTTGCACATTATTGGGTTTATTTGTTAATTGGATTGATTGATCCCCTTCCATAGGTTCTGGGTGATTGGCATACATTTGGTATGAATTATTATTTGTTTGGGGGTACCTTAAGTTATTCTGAAAATTCGAATATCTTCGGTTAGCTTGAGGCTGGTTTCGTAAACCAATTTCATGATTGTTTTTAGAAAATTGCAAAGCAAATTGCGATCGTATTTGATTTGAATGAAGTTCTTGTGCTTTAGCAAGAGCATTTGGCAAATCGGTAGGTGTTAATGCAAATAATATTTGGTTTAGAGGGTAATTTAAACCAGTTATAAAAGTTCTTAACGCGGTTTCTCGATTCTTGATATTTAATTGTTTTGTAATATCTGAATTGGTGCCGTGCGTCATTATAGTTTTATTTATTAGTAATGTCAATTTCTGATTGACTTCATTATAATAATCAATTAAGGATGTCGATCCTTGTCTCATAACGCTCATTTCTTGATCAATTACGTGAATTGGTCGTCTGTCGGCGTAAGCAAAATCTAATCTTGCAAATATTGCTTCTAAATTCAAAACTGTGCCATGATTAGTTAACATATCATTGGCATTACCTACAATCTTATTTCGGAGGATAGTTAGTGCTCCAAAATACCTTCTGCTACCTTCAATATATAGGCTCATCGAATTTTTTGCAGCTTCTCTCCAGCTGACATAAGATTTACCGGAAAATTCTGGCAAAGACTTTATTATGTCTAAATTTTCGTCACATGTTATGGAATCATTAATTCCTTGGGTTTCATACTCAGTTACGTGTGACGCATCTGTTAGAATTTTAATTCTATTACTCAACTGAGCTATCTCAGTTCTTAAGTTTGCGGTTTGTGTAGCTATTAATCTAGCTATATCGTCTACAGTAAAATTATTCACTGCCATTTTGAAAAACTATAAAATTATCTTGATCTCTTAAAAATTCTTTATTCCTATCGCCTCTCTTTTATGATCGTTATTTTTCGGGTTTGCCCTTTTTTATATACTATATGTATTTGTGAGTTTCATGAAGCAAATTAATACTCACAATAAACAATTTGTATACTTAATGTAATTAATAAATACATATGTATAAGCCTTACTTACAACTAATTTTATGTTGCTGCTTCTACTGCTGCTGTTGTTACTGTTGCTATTGCTGCTGTTGCTGCTGTTACTACTGTTGCGGCTATTGTTGACTTTGCTGCTGCTGTTGCTTTTTAAGTCGAATTTTGGCGGTTGGTTGTGCAATGGTCGTCGTTGGCGGCCGTGTGCGAGGTTTAGATTAAAGAAGTTTTTTTTTGTGAAATTTCTGATTTACAGAAATTTTTTTATTTATTTGTTTTTATGAAAGGTTTTTCTATGTGGATAGTTTATAAATCCACGCACTTATTTTCTTTGTTTGTAATTTTCAAAAATTTTCACTTTCAGTTTTTGGATTTTAAATTCAGATTTTGAAATCACTTTATTTGTGAAACTGTTGTAGTTTTTTGTTTCTCAATTTTATTTATTTTTTCAATTGTTGTAACGCGTACGTTAGCTTGTTTTTCGCTCGTAATCCTTATAGACGTGGCGCGTTCGATAGGCAGTTGGCAAACACTCGAATTTTTTTTTTCAATTGTGGCGCTGAGATTTTTTCTTATGTCTCTTGGTGATTTTTATTTTGCCGTTAATTGCTTAGTGCGTTTCGAGTAACACACTAGTATTTTTGTATTTCTTTTCTCGCGAGTTCGCGATACTTGTTTGCGTTTTGTTTTTGGTCCGACAGGAGTTTTACGATTCTCCTGGCAGGATCGCCAATTAATAAATTGTTTTGTTTTCGAGTCACCGCGGGCAACTGCCCCGTTTTCTTTATTATCTTTTTCTTAAATACAATATTTTGCTTAAGCCTAGATACAAATATTAATCTTACATTCTAGGAAGTATATCTACAATCCACTTGAGATAGGACATATGTAGGACATATGTTTCAAGTGGAAAGATTCATCTTACAATTATATATTTATATTTTTGGACCACCTAAGGCGGACAGCATTAGCAAAGTACATATAATGTTTAAATGCGGACCATATGGGTCATAAGTGTCATGTTACATATTTATGACAGATAAAGAATGTGTTCATGTAATATGAACTGGTGGTATTAACTTACATACATATGTAGGCTTGATAAGATATTGTATGTACATACATATTTATTTACAGGTCAGGTCTTTAAAAGTTTTGATAACATGTTAAAAGCGGTCGCACATATTCACGTATGTAATTATGTGTGTATGTAAAGAAAAAGAAACATACGCATAATGTTTGTACATTTGTCTACCCACAACTTTGTATGTAAATGTGTACACTTATTGCTTCATGCGAAATCTTCGTTTCACGGGCAATCAATGGCTTAAGCTTAAGTTTTTTCAAAGAATCAATGTGTCGAAGGGCTGACGTGACAACAAAGCATCACAACATTGTTTTGTTGGTAGAAAATCCGAGCTGTGCCGAAAACACAAACGAACGATCGCCAATTGGCACTGCTTCCCTTGCCGCTGTAGCAGCTTCTCGAACAAACCAGCGTAAATTTGTATGTTTCTGTACGAGCTTGCATACATATTGACGCAGAATTTTGCAAGCCGCGTACAAATATTTTTTACATTCCTTGACAAATACAGTCAATCCCGGTTATGTGCCACGATCAAAGATACAGATGTTTGTGATTTGTAAAAATAAAAATATAATATGACACATAAGCGGGTGCGGATACTTAAACGAGTGGTACCTAAAACAATAATTTCCATGTATATCAAAAAACAACCGTGAGATGCAACAAGATATGGGCAGTTAAGAGGGCTGATTTTCATTTAAGCGGAATACTACTTAACCGGGATTCACCGTACACATAAATCAGAGGAATATTGAAATTGTTCAATTTATGATTTTTAGCTTTTGCCATCGTCGCGAAAAGACGCTTGTTGGCAAAGGCATGCTCGGGTAATGGTATTTGTTTTTATGAATGAAGCAAGTTTGCCTGTTGAAAGAGCGCTTGCGTTCATGAATGAAAATATTGTTGTTGCGTATTTTTCTACAAATTTGGGCATCGACTATTTGGCTGCCATATTGACTTCTGACGCTGCTGATGCTAATAGGGACGATTGTTGTTGTTGTAGAACAATATTTGTAGTTTATGCGGGTGACATACATATCTACATGGGAACGCATGTGAGTATGTATGTTGTGTATGCATTATTTGTGTGGGAATGTCATACGCACATATTTACATGTGTACGCATATACATAAGTATGTATGATGCTATTTGAAACGATTCTTGTTTTTGTAAAGCAATGTTTGTAGTTTTTGTGGGTGACATATTTACATGTGTACTCATATTTGTATGTTGGTTTGTGTATACATTATTTGTTCGGCAATGTCGTACACATATGCATGTACATATAGAGCAGTGTACGCACACTTTTTACTGATAAATGATAACATCACGATTTGAATTTGAAGTGTACTCACATATGTATGTAATTATGTGCTAATATGTAGATGCGTAGGAAAATTTAAATGAAATATAAATTACATACGTAACGGGTGATTTTTTTGAGGTTAGGATTTTCATGCATTAGTATTTGACAGATCACGTGGGATTTCAGACATGGTGTCAAAGAGAAAGATGCTCAGTATGCTTTGACATTTCATCATGAATAGACTTACTAACGAGCAACGCTTGCAAATCATTGAATTTTATTACCAAAATCAGTGTTCGGTTCGAAATGTGTTTCGCGCGCGTGTTTTGTTCAGCGATGAGGCTCATTTCTGGTTGAATGGCTACGTAAATAAGCAAAATTGCCGCATTTGGGGTGAAGAGCAACCAGAAGCCGTTCAAGAACTGCCCATGCATCCCGAAAAAATGCACTGTTTGGTGTGGTTTGTACGCTGGTGGAATCATTGGACCGTATTTTTTCAAAGATGCTGTTGGACGCAACGTTACTGTGAATGGCGATCGCTATCGTTCGATGCTAACAAACTTTTTGTTGCCAAAAATGGAAGAACTGAACTTGGTTGACATGTGGTTTCAACAAGATGGCGCTACAGCTCGCGATTCTATGGCCATTTTGAGGGAAAACTTCGGACAACAATTCATCTCAAGAAATGGACCCGTAAGTTGGCCACCAAGATCATGCGATTTAACGCCTTTAGACTATTTTTTGTGGGGCTACGTCAAGTCTAAAGTCTACAGAAATAAGCCAGCAACTATTCCAGCTTTGGAAGACAACATTTCCGAAGAAATTCGGGCTATTCCGGCCGAAATGCTCGAAAAAGTTGCCCAAAATTGGACTTTCCGAATGGACCACCTAAGACGCAGCCGCGGTCAACATCTAAATGAAATTATCTTCAAAAAGTAAATGTCATGAACCAATCTAACGTTTCAAATAAAGAACCGATGAGATTTTGCAAATTTTATGCGTTTTTTTTTTTTTAAAAAAGTTATCAAGCTCTTAAAAAATCACCCTCAATCATGTTATCAATAAACCACTGTTTTACATAAAAAGCAGTGCGTTTCTGTTCGTTGTCTTGTTGATCACTCCATTTGAAAGGCATTTCTTTTGCAGCATGCGGCAGTATAATATTCTGAAAAATATTTTTATGCTTAAATTTGTCTATTATACTAATTATATGATGAATTGGCCCTATTCCATTCCCTGAAAAACAACCCCACACTAGTACATTGTCTCCACCGTGTTTCACTGTGCCTGTCGTATAACGTGAATTTAGGCGTTATTCCTTCAGTCTGCCTATCAGCTTCAGCCCAACCGAATCTTTCATAATAAACTTAGATTCGACAGAAAAAAGTACAGTTTGCCATTTGGTAATCGTCCAATTTACGACCTTCCTCACAAATTCCAGTCGCACCAGTCTGTTCTTTAAAGAAATATACGGCGTTTTTGCACTAACTTGCTACAGGTAGCATGAAAATCCCCCATGGACAGCTCGACGTCGTATGGATCTGTATAATATGTTTAACCGTAATTGTCTTACAATAGATGTTGCCGATATAACATGGTATTTTTTTATTGCCCGAGTGACTGCCTTATCATCTCTTTCGGTTGTTTTCCGCGGCCTTCTACCTCTATGCACTGTAACTGAAGAGCCTGATTTGCGAAATCGGCTTAATGTTCGGGAAACAATAGGATGATTTATTCCAAACTGTTTTGCTATAGTCATAGCCGATTCTCTTTTCTTAAAATAACTAACAATTTTTTCTCTAAAATTAACAGAATAGTAATTTCGAGACATTGATATATCTTTCCCTTTAACATACAACCAAACGTATTAAATAACGAACTGTAACTGAATATGCACTAATATTTTTCTATTTAGCTAATATCGTAACTACACATATACAATATTTTCTGATCATTACAAACCGTTAGACAAACAATTAATGTGAATTCTTAGTTATGTGCTTTAGTTTTGTCGCACCAGATTTCTGGAGATTTTCATATATAGAATTTTAGATATTTTTTGAATAAGTTAATTTGTTTAATTTTTACTAATTTTAAAAGAAGAATACATGAACTAATAATACAACTCAATAAAACATCATTCAATGCCTACTTTATGATTTTATTGAGTTAAATACCGGTAAGGTAGAATCCGTGCTTTAGTTTTGTCGCACACTGTATGTCTGTAATAGCAATGCTTGTTTCTGAGCATAACTTTCAATGAATGCTCAGCTCTGTTCACGCGCCACTGTTAAATATTTCTCCTTCTTAGCTAGTTGTGGTGAAGCAAGCTCACCGCATTTTGTTAGCTTTTGACAGTTTACACGCTTGTCCGTTGTTGGACCTTCTCTATAAATATACGTTCTCTGATTTTAGTTATTAATTTGAATTAAATTTTTTTTTTTATTTTACGTACATAATTCATTACGAGTATTTTCTAAAATACTAAATTTTCTTAATACTTATCTGTACTTAAATAAAAACTAATCAGCAAATTTTTTTTTGCAAATTGTATTGATTCTACATTAGCCGAAGGAACTTCGTTCCTACCTGGTGTCCCACGACACCAAATTTCTTTTTTTTTAGGTTTGTAGTACTGTCAGTCACATTTATGTCAAATTTCATGCAAAAATATTTATCAGTGTTTAAAGTGAGTTTTTCAGCTGCTAAAAGTGAGTTTTTCGTTTTTTGCGATGTCGAAATTTGTTGAGCAAAGAATTAGCATTCAATTTTGTTTACGGAATCAATTTTCTGCTGCGGATACGTTGAGGATGGTGCAGAAAGCCTTTGGTGATGAGGACCGTGAACGTGTCGAAAGCGAAGAGCGTCCAGGGCGATCATCAACCTCAACCGACGAAGCTCACGGTCAACAAATCAAAGATTTGGTGTTGAAAACCCGTCGATTAACAATTAGAGACCTTGCTGATGAAGTTGGCATATCGAAAGGCTAAGCCAATTCCATTTTGAAGGATGTTTTGGGCCTCAAGCGCGTCAAATCTCGACTAGTACCAAAAAAATCGCGCCAAATTCGGTCAAAAATCAAGGTCATGTTGACTGTTTTCTTCGATTATCGTGGTGTTGTGCATTATGAATTCCTTCCAACCGGTCAAACAGTCAACAAGGAATAGTATTTGAACGTTATGCGTCGTTTGCGTAACGCTATCTGCCTAAAAAGGCCGGAATTGTGGAAAGACCATTGGTTTTTACACCACGATAATGCACCATCCCATACTCGTAATTCGTGATAATTTCGTCAAAAACTCGACCCATATCTTTCCGCAACCACGGTATTCACCTGATCTGGCGCCGTGCGACTACTGGCTGTTCACCAAGCTGAAAAGACCGCTCCGGGGACACCATTTTTATACGATAGAGGAGATTCAAGCCGCAGCGAAGACGGAACTGAAGGCCATCCCGGAAAGTGACTACAACCAGTGTTTCGAAGATTGGAAAATCCGTTGGCATAAGTGCATTGCATCGGGTGGGGACTACTTTGAAGGAGATGAAATTGATTTGGAAGAATAAATAAAGAATTTTCAAAATAAATACAACGTCACCTTATTTTTTGGGCACAGTAGTACATTTGCTATACAATGACCTAAGATCTTTTTGATTGGTTGAAAATTGTCAATTTGGCATTAAAAAAACGACAATTTTTTACCTAAAAAGCGGCTTTTTTTTCCAAAATTACGCCATTTTATTAATTTTCGATATTTTTCAAAGATCGTAGTTCATTGTATAGGAAATATCGTTAAGTTTAATAAACTTTTCAAATTTTTTTATTTCAGCTACTCATTCGACCGGAATCATGCCAGCAGTTGGGGTACTTTTTTTGGCCCCTCCGAAGACAGCCCATAACTCCGTTATTTTTCAACATTTTTGTAAAAAAAAGGCTTAAAATAGAATATTTATTATGTTCAAAGAAGTTCGAAATGTTCAACCGCTTACTTTCTTTAAAAAAAAAATCACGAAAATCACCTATTTTTTCATGCCTCACACTGGTATAGCCCCTTAAATTAATCTTTTCTGCTCTTAGTCTCGAAAAACTAAATTATTACCTGATTGTAAGGCTCTTCGAGAAACTTATAGAATATGCGTAGGAACGTTTATAAATTCATTTGTTTAGATAGCAGAGACAGGAGGAGCAAGGGATAGCAATAAGTATGTGTACTCTATATGAAAAATTAAATGAATTGAGAGACCCGATTTCCTAATCGTTGACGATGGTTTATACGTTTCATTGCCCAACTATGATGAGGTTCGAATAGCAATTACTGGTTTGAAAAACGGCGGTGAAAAGCTGACAAGAAGCATTCATCAGCTCCTTTGCAAGATATGGTCGATTGAAACCTAGGTGTGCTCTACCCAATCCACTAAAAAGGGGACCCTATATAAGGTTTTATGGAGCGTAGAGTGTGAAAAGCTGAAGCTCACCGTCAACAAACTGAGGGGAGTTTATCAGTGTGGCTTAACACCTGAAAAATCTTCTATCGACTAGAGTTTCAGCATGTGCCAAATCTTAGTAAAGACTCGCGAAAGATCGACACACAACACCTCTTCGTCGATTTTAAAAAAGCCGCCCACAGCACGAAATCCATGCTGCTAAATCTGAACTTGGTATCCCTGCAAAGCTAAGACGGCTGTGTAAGTTGACATTGAGTCGGCTTTTGGGGTGTTCGAGAGAAAGGTTTTGTGTACGATTAATGGTTTGGGGATCTCGCATTGGCGGCAAATAGCGAAAAGAAGAAACGACTGGGCGTTGTTAACTCTGCTATAAATGTGTGTGCGATGCCTAAGCCAGTAAAGATTAATAAATTTAGCTCTTATTTCAACAACCTCCTGAAGAATATCCGGTATCAGAATTCAATATAAACCAATCCATCGTCATTACAACCGCCATTACACCTTAAGATATGCTACTTTTTCAAATATTTTTTTACAAAATACTTCTATTTTTCAAACTTGCACTCACATTGCATGCAGCTAATTACCAAATGCTTAAAACATCATAAATCGAGAAACAACACATTGCTACCTGCCATTTGGCAACCCACACTGGACTCTAGCACAGCATTGGAGCACTGAAATTGCAAGTAACTGACCCAAAGCGGCAAATTACTGGCAGCCAACACCTGAACGCAGTCGCCATAGTGGAGGCAAGAGCAACAACAGTTTATTGCTTATACACGCACACAGCGCCAACACGACCGAAGGAGCAACCGCACAGCGTTGCACAGAAAAGTGAACAAAAACAATTGCAACAACAACTCTGGGCCACCGCACTCATTTATAGTTAAAACGTTGCATGGATGTGGATAGAACGGCAGGAAACAAGAAGGGCGGCGTTGCAGTTAACAACGGTTCACATACCTGTAAGTTACAAGTCCTGTTGTTGGCGTCACTCCGAAGCGCTGAATGGCACAAATGTATGAAAAAGTTGGTAAAAGAATTGAGCAAATTCATTATCGCATCCGTTGTGGCCAAGAGTGCAGCAGACGCACAGCAGCAGCAACACTAATAACGGGAGGGTATATTGGTATGTTGTGCAACAGCTGCAGTTGACAGCCAGAAGTCGACCTCGGTGTTGGAGTCCATGTAAAGGCTTGCTCAATTTGGATGGAAAGCTTTGGTTGAAATTTCTAAAACATTGGAACTGGACCTTTAATTTACAGGCAACCTTGATTTGCAGCTTGACAAAATCTAACTAGGTCCGACTATCTTTAGTTTTCTGTTACTAAGAGACAACTTTAGTTCGCGGCGTCTATTTATTCCGACGGGGGCAGAAAGAGATTGGGGAAGTTTCGATTTGAAAACCCGCCGACGCAATTCTTAGTTGACGGGCGCAAAATCTATCTTGGCTGACTCCGTACTCTTTCAGTGTGATGCCTGGTACCTCGGTTTAAAAACTCATCTAAATTCCACTAGAGCATTAATTCTTATGGTAGGTGTTCCAAATAAGTCTACCCATTGTTAAAATTTCTTTAGAAATTATTTTTAACATTTATGGTAAGGATTCCAATATGTCTGGCGTTGATTTATAGACCCTCGATCTCCTGAAAGCACTGGAATAGGAGCTACTTAAGAAATTTGTGATATAAGATCTTTTGAAAGTAGGCTTTAGCAACTTGAACTAACAACTCTTCTAAATAGAGTAAGTCTTCCGTTGACTTCCAGATGTTTTAACCCCCAGAATTTAACTTCAATAACATCTCATCGATCCTCCAATTGAAATACAAGGTGATCTGAAATGGATCATTAAGCCATTTAGCTAACAAGAGCGTCTACTCAGTCTCTCATGGCTAGCCAATCTATCTAACAAGCTCACCATTTACCGGCAGTGTTTGTCTAAGTGCATATTTGTTCGCCTTGGCTAATTATGTTCACCGCCTTCCAACGATATTTAATTGTATCCACTATGAAAGATAGATCGTCAAGTAAAAACATGTGGTGGTGTAGAGATGCCGATGTAGAGCTCTAATTATATGCAAACCCACACACTTAAGCCCATTTAAACTTTGAAATGTAAACGAATTTGGAAAAGTATACTTTTCGTTACCCCTAACTTCATCAATGGTTGCTAGTATTTTCGTGAATGTATGTAGAAATGGATTGGCAGGGTTGTTGTAGTATCTGACTGATTTGATTGTAACTTATAAGTACCTGTTAGTTGATGCTACCATGTATCGATAGTACCTTGTTGAATATTATCCGCTTCTTTAGAGTTTAAAAAATCGAGAAAAACTATTGGGTTAATGAAAGCAGCCGCCTGGTTGGTTGAACATCTCACAAGAGGCTCCACAGTTAGCTTCTAACCACTATACATCTTTTCGTTCCACAAGAAGTTAATTCAGAAACAAGCTTTATCGATCTTCTAGTGGAAGTTAGTTGTGAAACTATGTATTTAAGTAGGTATAAAAATGTTTAGAGATTAATAATTACTGAGAGTTCCTTCCATAAGGCGAAGTTTTTTAGATAGCCATGCTTTCTTGCTCTGGAACACTGAAAAAAGTGAAGTAATACAAGCGTTAAATTAAATGAGTTCGAAGACAGATCTCATCTTACCTCATGGATACTTAAGGTCATCCTATAGAATACTTTAGAACTTGCTGCGTTCTGACAGTTTTGTTGAATCTACTTCTTGAACGTAGTTTCGGTTTCCTAAAAATGTAATATAATGAAAACTCAGGAAGTTGTTCTTGGCATCCGACCAACGCATATTCAAGTGAAGTATGAGGCAGTGCTTACGGCCAACCGGGTCATGATTTTAGGTTATTGTCGAACTTGTTAATGAACTTGGGCTATACTGGCAATACGACTGAAAAAAAGACATCCACGAGGAATTTAAAGCATCCGCTTTTATTCCTCAGTAGAAGAAAATATTGGACCAATAGTTCTGTGATCAACATTTCCAACGGCAATATCTACATATTCACCGATGTATCAAAGGGTAAAAAAGAACAGGAATTAAAAGCATCCGCTTTTATTCCCCAGTAGAAGAAAATATTGGACCAATAGTTCTGTGATCAACATTTCCAACGGCAATATCTACATATTCACCGATGTATCAAAGGGTAAAAAAGAACAGGAGCTGGCTTCTTCTGTAGTAATCCATACATGAAAAGAAGTTACACACTAAATGGCCTTTCAGGTTGTCAAGTGTCCTTTGCTCTAACCAGCAAGTCCAAGTCCTCCTTGTGTTAGGTTGTGCAACCGGACAATAACTACATCTCTAGTTGGTCAGCTCGTGGGCTGCCCAGCTCCATCAAGGGTTGTTTGAGGCAATGTACTCTATAGAAAAACAAGCAATACTGGGCATACCACAAATTTATGTTGGAGTAGTGTTGATGCTGGACAACCAAAAAGCTCATACAAGGTATTTTCCAAAGTAAACAGGACCTTTAAAAAAACTGAACAAATGGTTTTTTCGGCAAAACCATTTTATTTTATTCAAAATAGTCTCCTTCTGCTTCAACGGTCCAAAAACATGTCGAACGAGTGTTTTAGCTGGTTGGGCGGTATGGCCGCCAGTATGCCGGTGCAAGTCATTTAATGGCCTCTACGTGTGCATAAACGCTTTCCTTTCATGGGAAAATGCATTTTTCCGAATAAGGAGAAGTCACATGGTACCATATCAGGCGAATACGAGTAATGATTAAAAGTTAAAATGTGATTTTTGGTCAAATAATCGGTCACAAGCGTCGATCGATGAGGCGGATTCTAAAAAATTTTTGGTCGTCGGTCAATTTGTGCGGATCAAACCGTGCATACACCTTTCGTAAGCCCAAATGCGATAAATCGATGTTTTGGAGATGTTCAATTACCTTTCATGAAGTTCAATGATAATTTCGGCTGATTTTTGATGAATCTGGCACAGTTTCGATGGAATTTCCGGTGATCACGGAGATCACGGATTTTGATTGGCCCACATATTGATCGTCATCTTTGAAAAGTTGAAACCAATCGTGCACTCTGCTTCGGGATAGACAATCATCGCCATAAACTTGTTTCATCAATTAAAACATTTTGTTAAAAGTTTTACCAGGTTTAAAATAAAATTAAATTTGTTCAAAACTCATTTTTGCACCGATAACACAAACATACTGACACTTAAAACGGAATAACTTCACTTCCAACCTATGAAATATCATGCAGTTCTCACAGCAAAATCGATAAAATTAACAGATTCTAACGCACCAGTCGACATATACATAGATGGCGCACCAGAGGGCGTTAGATTCAAAAAGTACTGTTTTCTTTGGAACGCACCTTGTATTCGCCCAATTTAAGTTTTGTACTTTTTCCAAAAATAATTTTCAGCAGCAAAATTCATGTCGGGTATGCAGTGGCTGTAAAAAAAAAAAAGTGCGTGGAGTCCCTACGCGCGGAAGAAGTTATACTACTTAGCGGTGTTCAGAAATGCATAACATTTTCTATGAAAGAAAACTTAAATTCACATTTTATAATTTTATTATGCACTTTTTATAAAGCAAAGTCTAAATGAAGGAATTTTAATTCGGAAAGAAGTTCTGTCTCTTCGTTGCGGAAGGGAATATGCAGCGTAACCATATATCTTTTGTAATCCATCAACACGCGTTGAAAGCTCAGCAGTTATCGGTGAAATGACGATCGTTGATTCATCACTAGTTATAGATGCTCCCGCAGAGATTGATGAAACAGCAGACGTTGAATCTTTTTACGCGCTCTCTGATATTCCTCAGCTGTTTTCTTCTTCCTCGGTTGGCTGCCAGCTATCATTTCCAATCTCTCCTTTTCCCGCTCTGCTTTCTTTCGTGCTCGGTATTCACGATAATATTGTACTGTTTTCCCTCCTTTTAAACCACGGGCTACAATCTCAACAGAATTTATTTTTAATTTTTTGCTTACTAATAGAAATTAAATTTATCACAGCAATATTATGTATATGTATATACATATTATGTATATGTGTTCACATCGTGACAGTCTAGGCGCTTACCACCAGCACCACCATTGGTTGCGCTGACTTAAGTATGATTTGGTTATGCATGCAAGAAACATACGATGGTTCTAATAATTTTGTTTAAGTATAGAATATACATATACATTTGTAGAACATTTGCTTTCGCACTAAATTTATCACAGCAATATACATATACATAATATGTATATACATATACATAATATTGCTGTGATAAATTTAATTTCTATTAGTAAGAAAAATATTTATTAGTATAGTATACGATGTTAAAAAGCAAAAAATTAAAAGTAAATCCTGTTGAGATTCGAACCAGTGTTCACATCGTCACAGTCTAGGCGCTTACCACCAACACCACCATTGACACTTAGATTGCATTGACTTAAGTATGATTTGGTTATGCAGACAAGGTTACGTTACATTCATATGGATGGAGCGAGGTTGCGCAACTTTGCGTTACTTTTATATGGAAGGTTGCGCAACCAGAATCTATCGCAACCTTTTCCGGCGTCGTATAAGAAGTATAACTTCAAAAAGGTACGTGGAGTCGTTACGCGCGGAAGAAGTTATAACGGGTGATTTTTTTGAGGTTAGGATTTCATGCATTAGTATTTGACAGATCACGTGGGATTTCAGACATGGTGTCAAAGAGAAAGATGCTCAGTATGCTTTGACATTTCATCATGAATAGACTTACTAACGAGCAACGCTTGCAAATCATTGAATTTTATTACCAAAATCAGTGTTCGGTTCGAAATGTGTTTCGCGACAAATTTTGTTCAGCGATGAGGCTCATTTCTGGTTGAATGGCTACGTAAATAAGCAAAATTGCCGCATTTGGGGTGAAGAGCAACCAGAAGCCGTTCAAGAACTGCCCATGCATCCCGAAAAATGCACTGTTTGGTGTGGTTTGTACGCTGGTGGAATCATTGGACCGTATTTTTCAAAGATGCTGTTGGACGCAACGTTACGGTGAATGGCGATCGCTATCGTTCGATGCTAACAAACTTTTTGTTGCCAAAAATGGAAGAACTGAACTTGGTTGACATGTTGTTTCAACAAGATGGCGCTACATGCCACACAGCTCGCGATTCTATGGCCATTTTGAGGGAAAACTTCGGACAACAATTCATCTCAAGAAATGGACCCGTAAGTTGGCCACCAAGATCATGCGATTTAACGCCTTTAGACTATTTTTTGTGGGGCTACGTCAAGTCTAAAGTCTACAGAAATAAGCCAGCAACTATTCCAGCTTTGGAAGACAACATTTCCGAAGAAATTCGGGCTATTCCGGCCGAAATGCTCGAAAAGTTGCCCAAAATTGGACTTTCCAAATGGACCACCTAAGGACGCAGCCGCGGTCAACATTTAAATGAAATTATCTTCAAAAAGTAAATGTCATGAACCAATCTAACGTTTCAAATAAAGAACCGATGAGATTTTGCAAATTTTTATGCGTTTTTTTTTTTTAAAAAAAGTTATCAAGCTCTTAAAAAACACCCTTTACTTCTTAGTGATATCCCAAGAAATTCATATCATTTTGTATGAAAGAAAACTTGCGAGAGGGCAAGCATAAAAATATGGTGGAGTGACCAACACTTTCTTCAATTCACATTTTATAAATTTATTATGCACATTTTATAAAGCAAAGTATAATTCAATTATCATTTCTGGGATCTGACGGATTGATATCTATAATATTTACAATTGGATTTCTTCTTCTTATTCTTTACTGGCGTAGCACACCGCTTACGCGATTATCGCCGAGTCAACAATAGCGCACCAGTCGTTTCTTCTCTTCGCTACGTGGCGCCAATTGGATATTCGAAGCGAAGCCAGGTCCTTCTCCACTTGGTCCTTTCCAACGGAGTGGAGACCTTCCTCTTCCTCTGCTTCCCGCGGCGGGTACTGCGTCGAAACCTTTCAGAGCCAGAGTGTTTTCATCCATCCGGACAACATGACCTAGCCAGCGTTAGCCGCTTGTCTTTTAATTCGCTGAACTATGTCAATGTCGTCGTATATCTGGTACAGCTCATCGTTCCATCGAATGCGATATTCGCCGTGGCCAACGCGCAAAGGACCATAAATCTTTCGCAGAACTTTTCTCTCGAAAACTCGCAACGTCGACTCATCGGTTGTTGTCATCGTCCAAGCCTGTGCACCATATAGCAGGACGGGAATTATGAGCGACTTATAGAGTTTGGCTTTTGTTCGTTGAGAGAGGACTTTACTTTTTAATTGCCTACTCAGTCCGAAGTAGCACTTGTTGGCAAGTGTAATCCTGCGTTGGATTTCCAGGCTGACATGGTTGGTGGTGTTAATACTGGTTCCTAAATAGATATCAATATCATCGGCATACGCCAGCAGGTGTGTACTCTTTTATAAGATTGTACCTGCTCGATTAAGTTCTTTCAGCTCTAATAATTTTCTCCAGCAGCAGATGAAGAAGTCGCACGATAGGGAGTCTCCTTGTCTGAAATCTCATTTGGCTACGAACGGCTCTGAGAGTTCCTTCCCCATCTTGACAGAGCTTTTACTGTTGCTCAACGTTAGCTTACACAGCCGAAATACCTTTGCGGTGATACCAAGTTCAGACATCGAGGCATAAAGGCAGCTTCTTTTCGTGCTGTCGAAAGCAGCTTTGAAATCGACGAATAGGTGGTGAGTGTCGATTCTCCTTTCACGGGTCTTTTTCAAGATTTGGCGCATGGTGAATATCTGGTCGGTTGTTGATTTGCCAGGTCTAAAGCCACACTGATAAGGTCCAATCAGTTTGTTGACGGTGGGCTTTAATCTTTCACACAAAACGCTCGACAGAACCTTATATGCGATGTTGAGGAGGCTAATCCCACGTTAGTTGGCGCAGATTGTGGGGTCTCCTTTTTTATGGATTGGGCATAGCACACTTAAATTCCAATCGCTGGGCATACTTTCGTCCGACCATATTTTGCGAAAAAGCTGATGCATGCACCTTATCAGCTCTTCGCCGCTGTGTTTGAATAGCTCGGCCGGCAATCCATCGGCCCCTGCCGCTTTGTTGTTCTTCAGGCGGGTAATTGCTATTCGAACTTCTTCATGGTCGGGCAATGAAACGTCTGCTCTATCGTCATCGATTGGGGTATCGGGTTCGCCTTCTCCTGGTGTTGTGGGTTCACTGCCATTCAGCAGGCTGGAGAAGTGTTCCCTCCATAATTTAAGTATGCTCTGGGCATCGGTGGCTAGATCACCTTGGGGGATTTACAAGAGGATGCTCCGGTCTTGCAACCTTCTGTACGTCGCCGCCTCTGTTCGTCGAATTTTCGAGCATTACCCCTGTCGGCCAGCTTATCAAGCTCTTCGTACACACGCATTTCGGCCTACGTTCTTCATTCTGTCTGCAAATGCGTCTCATCGCTTCCCTCTTTCAACTCTAACGGTATCTATCCCATCCCGCCCACGTGTTGTCGAGTCGATCGGTTTAGTACTCGTTGCGAGCCGAAAGTTCTCCCCCTTCCCCCCTTTTTTCCCCCCCCCTTCCCCCCTTTTTTCCCTCTCTCTCCCGACCTGTTTTCTCTCCGCTTGCGACACGGCCACTCCTCGTCAGTACCAGCTGTTCTTTTTGCCCACTTTCCAGAAAACCAATGCCGTTTCGGTTGCAGCCCGTGTACGTTTTACTAAGGAGTTTGAAATGCCATTACACAGTTCCCTTATACCGAGTTGTTGACAAGTGCTCTCAGAGAGCAGGAGTGACAACAAAAACAAAAAAGCCCGCAGTGGAAAATCGTTTTCGGCCTGTCTGGTTGTGATTGCCCAGCTTCTCGACCGTCGAAACCTTCCTTGTGTTTGTTGGGCGTGCGTTTTTTGCCCTAGCACAGAGAGCTCTTTTTTTTGGAGCTGCGAATTTTAGCGCTGCCAACTAAATATAGTGGCTCGAAGAACGATGTTAAGGAACTCCGGAGCGCACGCACATCTAAAACACTAGGAAGACAGTGTCTATCCGTCTCATCACCAAAGTCTTGAATCGATCTGGTTTGGAGGTTTTTCGATCCGGAGACAAGAAAATAAAAAATCCAGGTAGCTTGATGTTGATATCTTCTTATGGCCTGGAATCTAGTAACTACAGATAAACCATATTTCGGGCCCCGGCGAAGTCG